>NC_062528.1:21853522-22006022 GCF_022655615.1 Tachysurus fulvidraco | reverse complement strand
ACAACAAAGGATAGAGGGAAGAGAAAAAAAAATTAAAAAACCTTAAATTCTTTCACTTAACCCAGTCTTTTTCAAAAACAAAATGACTAAATTGTGTATTCTCATAGCCGTTTGACCTAATAGATGCTCAAGCGTCATGCTTTGTCCGTCCATGCGTGCCTTTAACTCTGCCCTATCTTCTTTATATTTTTCACAGTCTAACAGTATGTGCTGTAATGTCTCTTGTACTTTACAATCAGTGCATAATCCAGTGGGATGTTTTCCTATTCTGTACAGTGTTGTATTTAAACCAGTGTGGCCCATTCTAAGAGATGAGATTAGCATCTCTTCCCTTGGGCCTCTACCCTTCCCCATACTTGTGGCTACTTGATTCTGTATACCGTATAAGTGCCGTCCTGTATCCGCTTTGTTCCGTTATTCCTGCCATATTTTAAGTGAGTGTTGCTTTATGATAGTCTTGACATCTGTTCTACTTATTGGTATGTGCACATCAACTATTTCCTGCTTTTGTAGAGCTTTTTTCCTGCTTTACATAGTTTTGAACTATTCTCCACTCTGGCATTCCTTTTGTATTTACTTATTTATTTCTTGTAAGTTTATATTTACAGCCGGTCGTATAAATTTCCAGGGTGGTATCGCTGATATTGCCACAGTGGGTCCAATTTGCAGCTGACTGAGACCTGCATTTTGAGCCTTAGCATTCCCCACCCACCCAAAACTGTAAAAAAAATTTGCTATGCTCTGCGCAGTTTTGCAAAACAGTTTTTGTTGGGTGCACCATATCATGTCCTTGCAGATTAGTCCAATATCCCAACATAATCTTGATCCTCCTAATACGTAGCGCCATCTCTCCTGCCTCCTTTCCAGTTTAATGCCGTTTGGCAACTCATCTAAAAGGTGCATTACTGCCACCTACTAGACTGGAGTGTGGCCATTAGAATGACATCATGTGGGGGGAGGGGGGGATGACAACGACACATTAAATTCTTTCACTTAACCCCAGGGGTGCCCCCAAGGGGTTAATTTTACTCCCCTGTATAAACTCTGGCCACCCCTGTGGCCACCTCTAGTATGAATTTGAATTTGAATGCATAATGAAAATTCACAATAGTTCATGAAGTGAAAAATAAATAAATGAATAAATAAAATGAAGCAAACGCTGCAGCCACCAAAAAAGACGAGTGATGATATTGTTACATTAACCAGAAACAAAACTAAACAGGTATAACACACACTACACTGTTTTTTTTTTTAATTTTTTTTATTTTTTATGGTGCCACCCCAACATTTGCTATGGCTTCCTCTGGCCACCCATATTAAAAGTTCCTGGGGGTGCCACTGCTTAACCCAGTATTTTTCAAAAATAAAATGAATAAATTGTGTATTCTCCTAGATGCTTTACCTAATAAATGCTCAAATGGCATGCTTTGTTCATCCATGCATGCCTTTAATTCTGCCCTATCTTCTTCATATGTTTTGCAGTCTAACAGAATATGCTTTACTGTCTCTTGTACATTACAATCAGCACACAATCCAGTGGGATGTTTTCCTCTTCTGTACAATATTGTATTTACAGTGGGTACGAAAAGTATTCAGACCCCTTTAAATTTTTTACTCTTTTGTTTCATTGCAGCCATCTGCAAAAATAAAAAAAGTTCATTTTATTTGTTATTAATGTACACTCAGCACCACATCTTGACAGAAAAAAACAGACATGTAGAATTTTTTGCAAATTTATTAAAAAAGAAAAACTGAAATATCACATGGTCATAAGTATTCAGACCCTTTGCTGTGACACTTGTATTTAACTCACATGCTGTCCATTTCTTCTGATCCTCCTCTTATCCACCGAGGCAGTTTGAGTGCAGGTTCGGAACCTAATTTAGAACCAGTTCTTTCTTTTCCGACACCCAAAGCACTGGATCTGAACCAGGAAAAGTGGTTCTTAAGTAGCACCAAAACGTTGCTGGTCTAGACTTATAATATCTACACACTGGCGCCATCTTAGAACAGGGGTCTTGTACTTTCGAATTCATGGACGATGCCAGACATTTGTGCTGCCTTTGGATGTTCAAATGAACAAAATCTAAAAACCAGACAGCAAGGAATTATATTACACCAGTGAGAATGTGTTTTATGGTATTGAATGTTAGGAAATTATATTTCTTGTTACGTTGGTTTGTTTCAGTCCTTGCTTAATGACCGCAGCTAATCCATGCTAGTTACCCATTAGTTTGTGACAGTTAGGAAAACCGACAATGTTTGTATATTCCGAAGCTCTTAATAAGGACATTAAAAATTGACCTATGCTTTTTTTGCTTAAAGGTGAAAAGACCCAACTTTATGTATGTTTTGTAAGATTCCCTTAGCTGTCAAACATATTTTATTAGATTGTCCTGGATCTTAGCCATCTCAACAATGGACTCTTTTCTTTGTTGCGTTCAGGGAAACGCTTCCGCTCCCTGAAAGCAAACACAGAGAGAATGAGGAGAAGCTTCTTCCCGCAGGCCATTCGGAGTCTAAATCAGGAAACACCCAGGATCTTGTAGTGGACTTCTCTCTCCATCTACACTGTTTTTATGCACACTTTTTTAACAATCCACACTTTAACTCTGGACTGTCACTGTCAGTTTATCTCTGGACTTGCACAGCAAAGTGCCACTTTATACACTATATACACTATTTACACACCATACTGCACCTGGACACTTTAAGGACAATCTTTAAAAACCATACACATTTATGTATATGTATATCTATGTATATGTAAATAAATCTTTTTCCACTTATCTCCTTTTGGTTTTAGTTAAATTTTTTTTATCCTAAATTGCTTTAATTTTTTTTATGCTTATATACCGGACAGATGCAAAAAGCATTTCGCTGCATGTCCTACCCTGTATGTATGTGTATGTGACAAATAAAATTTGATTTGATTTGATTTTGATTGGACTTAACATAAGCAGAATGCTCTTTTATGAAGTTTATTTATGGACATATTTAATGAGATTATGCCTGAAAAGGTTTTGTTTTTATTGTATTTATATGATATTTGTGTTTTTGTAATTGAATTTTTGCTAACATGGCATTAAATAAAATAACCAGAATCTGAATCTGTTTGTAGATTTCCAAGTGTCTCTATTAAACAGAGTCGTGAAAGCAGAAGTAGGCTCTGAGGACATTTGGTCTTCGTGATCACACTGTTGAGACTCAAGATGACTCAAGAGCAAAAATGTCAGGAAGAAACTGTATAAGGTTGTGTTGTTGCAGGGATATTAAACACTTTTTTTTTTTTTTTTTTTAAATGTTTTTTGTTTTTCTTTTAATGGTTAACTCAGTTGACAGTCCTGGAAGGATGTCACCAGTTAGCTTGGCAGTGTTACCTCAAAGCCCTCATCACTCCTCGCACTGCACCCTGCACACTCTGATCTACCAGCACTTCTCGACTGGTCCACCATCTCTCAGGCTAAGAGGCAAGTATACTACAAGACTCTTCTCTGTTCTGGCACCAAGGTGGTGGAATGAACTTCCCCTAGAGGTCCGGAAAGCTGAGTCACTGGCTATTTTCAAGCGGTGGTTGAAGACCTACTTATTCAGGAAACAGTTCAACTAGCACTTCTTTCCTTATCTTTTGCATTAAAAAAACCCCACAACCTTTGACACTTTTTCATTGTAACTTTGAACAAATGTTTTAAACTCATGGTATCTTAAGTATGTAACCTATTGAACTGCATTAATGATTCAATGCCAAATGCTGTAAATGTAAATGTAACACACAAGTTCAGCCTCAAAGTCAAACTTTGTTTTTTGTTTGTGTGACTTTAGTACATACTTATGTAATGTTGCAAAAGTATTGCGAGAAAAGAATAAATAAAAGATTGAACGGTTTTTGCCACCTCAACTATCTAACTTTCACATTCATTCACACAAAGTGTGAACAGTCCATGCTGGGGGTGGGAGTTGCCTTTGAGGTTTATATGGATTATATTTTTAAAAAAGTAGATTATCTTATTATCAAAACCTTAAATTTTCTCTGGACTTAGTGATAAATACATGTCTAACCGTTGGAACGAACCAAAAAAACTAGAAAATCGCATTCATGACGATTTATAGTGATTTTATTTCTTTGCCTACATTGACGCTGATACATTAAGAGCATGGGGTCCCCTGTACCAAGATGGCGGCTCTATTGACGCATTACGTTCCAATGTACTGCCGTAACCAAGGCTACATCTAGTGTATATATCTATGCATTCACGTTTGGAAGTTTACTTCCGCCTTTCATGACGTTGATCCAAGCGCGTTTTTCTATTGGTCTATCGAATCTATTATCTGCCTCTGACGTAGCAGCGCAGCCATTTTTGTTTACGGCGTGTTGCACGTACAGGTACTTAACGTCTCGAAAAAGCTGTAAAAAAACAACATAAACAAAACAATGTCCACTTTGCGAAGTCTTATGATGCTGTAACAAGCAGGAAGACGTATTTATTAAGAGGAGTTGTTATATGTGATGAATTGTTAACGTGATGCGTGCTAGCTGATTACTTTGTTTACTTAGCAGTTAGCACTTAGCACTGAGGAGTTGAACAGTTAGTAACTAGAATTGTGTGTTTTTTTTTTCTTGTGTACTTTTAAATAGTTAAAATGTGTTCTTTTCCCTGCAGGTTCACTGCACTCCTGAGGGTAGGTGTGCACCATTTAAGTCATGTCAAGTCAAGAGGCTTTTATTGTCATTTCATCCATATATAGCTGTTGCAGTACATAGTGAAATGAGACAGTGTTTCTCCAGGACCAGGATGCTACATGAAACACAGACAGGGCTAAGGACTTAAGAAGTCTTAGCCACATAAAGTGCATCTGTGCAAACAGTGCAGGACAACAGACAGTGCAGACAAAAAGTTACAAGACAATACAAAAAATACAATACACAAAAGACAGTAAACAGAAACAGCGCTGATCAGTGTGAATACTGAATGTTCAAACAATATTCCGTGCAGTAATCAGGATTTCCCGCAGAAAATGTCTTGGTTAAGGCAACTTGCTTCTTTGTGAGATAGACCACAGACTCTGTACTACGTTTAACAATTATTAAAAACAGGCACGTGCAACCTAGCTAGCAGATGAAGAACTCAAACAACAAAATCACCAGCTAACTTACTTTAAATGTGCAAGAACTATAGACTAATACAATAACAGGCTTAAATAAACCCAAAACATAAGTCCACTTACAGTTCTCACGGATACACATTTTATTATCTGGCTAGTTATCCGCCACGGTGTGAATTTGTCCGCGCTATTCTCTGAGATGCACTTGACGGCATTCTGTGCAGCGGAATTTTATTTCCTGCAGTGCTGCAGGAAACCCTGAGTAATACTAGAAGGAACACAGTTTCGTAGCAGCAGGTCCTTGAAAATGTATACTGCCGCTATCTTGGATCGTTTTGCCTAAAGCTGTGTTTTAATACACAGTGTTTTTCCTGTTGATTTATCTAGGCTGCTGTTAATCCTGTTTTTTGATTGTTAGCAGACCTGCAATCATCCACACTCTCTAAACAAGCACCTGAGAGATCACCATAAGACTCTGGCAGAGTTCCAACCTGGTATGTAGGACAGAAATATATTTCCAACAATGCTGTAAGTTCAGCTGAAGATAATGAGGCAATGGGATTTAACCCTAGCTTCATCTCTAATTAAAGATAGTGACATCTGCTATTTAGTCATTCTCATCTCTATGAAAACAGATCAGCTTCTGAAGCATCCTACATATCCTGCCATCAACAACTCATAGATTACTGACTGTTCTGTCTAAGATGAATCTGTTCTAAACGATCAGATATTTACATCTGTGGTAATCATGCGGCAACTTCTGTTCTGGTGATCAAAATTTTTTGGACGCAATCTGCCAAGTGTTTAAACAGTTAATAGCTCTGAATGTCTTCTTTGTTTCAGTCCTAGATTTCACCTGTGGCGACTGAGTTTGTTGTTTAAAAACTATAAACCAACATGAAGACCAGGGAGCTGACTATGAAAGAAAAGAAAGACATTTTGAAGCTGAAAGAAAAGGGAAAAACAATCAGAGCCATTTCACAGGAATTAGGCATAGCCAATACAACAGTCTGGAACGTCCTGAAAAAGTATGAAACCACCGGCCTACTAACAACCAGACACCGAACAGGTCGGCCAAGGAAAACTTCAGAAGTTGATGACCGAAACATTGTCAGAGCTGTGAAGAAAAACCCACAAACAACAGTCAGTAGAATCACCAACAACCTCATGAGGGTGGGAGTGAACGTATCACAATCCACTGTTCGGAGAAGACTCCGGGAGCAGAAATATCGATTCCATTACATAAGCTGTGAGCCACCTGTCGGCAGCAATAAACGGAAGGATGGATTTAAAGCAACAAATAATACAGAGATGAGGGATGAGGATTTAAAAGAAGAACACTTTGAATTGTGGCAGAAGACCGAATGCGTCTATAAAGTTTCAGCAGACTTGTATAATGACAGGACAGAAAGGAGCGCAGAGCAGAAAGACTCAAAGGATGAATCCAAACTTCCAAGTGCATAGCTGTCTAACGCGCACACAAGCACTGTGTACATCATGAAACTGTTTTCATGCTGGCTGAACATCGCTTTCTTATCGGTTTAATCCAACACGAATGACGTGTTCACCTCACAGGCCGTTACAGTATCCTTCCTGAGATTATTGTACAGCTGGAACCTGCACAGCTTTGTGCATACAAATAGAACTCCGTTAGCTAGTGTGGTGCATAAAGCTTAGTTTGTAGAGGTAATAATGAACATTTAATAAAATGTTAAACAGTGTGATGTTATTTTTCTTTTAACTCAAGATTTTGTTCCACACGTCCTGATATTTTATATACATAGCAGTCTGTGTATGTAATACTCTAATGATCCGTAATTCAACGTTATATGTAACATAATAAAAACAAGCAAGTAAGTATATTTGCATTATAGTTTCATCGTCAGTGTGTTTATCATTTTTAATTATTATTATTATTATTATTATTATTGTTATTATTATTATTTGTTGTTGTTATTAATAATAATAACTAGTAATAATTAATTATTTAGTGAATTATTTAATTACTTTTAACAATAATTATTTTCAAGTTTATGAATTATTAATAATAATAATTAATACTTATTTATCAAGTATCAAGTTTATCAAAAATGTATCAAGTTTTATTATTTTAATAATTATTACTATGAATAATAATTATTTTTCAAGTGTCAAGTTTATCAAGAATTTATTTTAATTATCGTTATATTACTATTATTATTAATCATTATTAGTAGTATTAATTAATTAATACTTATTTTTCAAATATCAAGTTTATCAAAAAAAGATCAGGTTTTATTATTTTAATCATTATTATTACTATTATTATTCATAATATTTATTATTGTTAATATTAATAACAATAATTTATTTATTATTATTATTTACTATGTGTTTCTGGTTAAATGCTTCAATTAAACTCTGTGCTTAACACAAAAATATAGACACACACAGATTATATATCTCAGCATTTGTTTTATTGAACCTTTTACATATTAAATGCTAAGAATCAATTAATAATAAAACAGTGCTTAAGTTACTATGTACTGTCCATTCTCCATTCGTCCTTTTAGAAGTTTACTTCCGGGATTCCACATTGAGGCGTGCTTTTCTATTGGTCGACTCGACACGCTGCGTCTGACGTCCTACCGTAGCCATTCTTGTATGTGTCGCAGTGCACGTACATCATAACGACGGGTAAAATAATCTGCAGTCTGTGAAGGTTGGTGATTATTTTATTAACAAATAAATACTCCGTGGTAGATGGACAAGATGTTTAAATAATTGTTGTGACCGATATTTTAATAACTAATAATAACTGGCGCGTTGTATGTTTAACAAGTTGCTTTGTTTATGTATTAGCTTGTTAGCTAATGTTTGTCTTAGCAACTAGTTAATAAACATAAACATGACAGAAAGCTAATGTAAGTGTGAATAAAGTTAAATATTAAAATGTCTGCAGGTCCAATTCTGTCTCTCATCCATCACAAGACCTCTGGACCACTATGGAAGGTTTGTATCGCTTAACTTAACTGTCCCCATAGAAACTGACCATTGGTTTGAATACACAGTGTTAATTGTGTTGATTGTTTTGTTCAGGTTGCCATTTATCCTGTTCGTTTTATAACTGTAATCGGACCTACAATCATCCAGACGCTCTGAACAACCACCTGAAGGATCATCATAAGACTCCTGCACAGTCTCTGCCTGGTACGATTACATTTACAGCATTTGGCAGATGTCCCTTATCCCATTTTTATACAAACTGAGCAATTGATGGTTAAGGGCCTTGCTCAGGGGCCCAACAGTGGCAGCTTGGTGGAGCTGGGATCAAACTCACAACCTTCCGATTGGTAGCCCAACACCTTAACCACTAGGCTACCACATGGTACATCGTAAATACAAATTGTATATATTGTATACTTCAATACGTACACAATTTTGTCTATACTGTATATGTCATTCTGTTACACTGTGGAGCTTCTGTCAATAAAACAAATTCCTTGCATGTGAAAACATGCCTGGCAATGAAGCTGATTCTGATCCTGATGGTGTGTAGGAGACAATGTCAAGTCACATTTATTGTCACATCACCACAGCACGTGTGCCTTGGTGCGTGAAATTCTTAGGAGCGAACTCCAGAAATTGCAGAAACAATTAACATACAGATAGTGAAATTAACAGGTGAAAATGTGCAATATGCTCATACATAAAGACAGTACACACAGTGTACTATTAGACTACTTACAGTAGCACTACACATTATATGCAATGTGTGTGTGTGTGTATTCCAGTGTGTAGAAATGCAGTGTGTGTGTGTGTGTATAATCCAGTATGTATAAATGCAGTGTGTGTGTATAGTCCAGTGTTGAACTGTTGAAGTTAAAGTGCAGTATGTGGCATACCATATTGTGGGAGTATACTGTAGGGTGTATTAGTTATGACTGTTAATTAGTCTGATAGCCTGAGGGGGAAAAAGCTATCCCTCAGTCGGCTAGTGCGGAGACGTCTTCCCGAGGGAAGCAGAATGTAATGTGGGACAATGTAATGTATTGAACGTAAAATAATATGCTGTCATGCTTTAAAACACTGTTCGAACAACTCGTATAAAAGTTAATTTACTTATAGATCAGATGCACTCATACTGCCAGAATCTCAGAACCTTTTTCTTCTCCTTTAGGTAAGTCCTTCCTGTGCTCGACGATAGGATGTGACGGATCTTTCGCCAGCATGCAGCAGCTGATGGATCACATGAGACATCATCACAAGCCGAATTCTTTCTTCCTGTGCGTCTTTTGTCTTTTTTATCATTCGTACTTAATACATCAAGTCGCAGATGCTGAAACGTTTAACTCTAACTTACAGATGCGAGAGTTGCAGAGCCAAGCTCCGCTCCTACCGCACTCTTCTCAAGCACCTTCAGACGTGCGCCAAGGTCGCCAAAAGCAAAGCGGCGAGAATGGAGGGAGGTCCGACACCCGATCTGGCTTTTTCTGGTGCCGATTCCGATCCTCCTGGTTCTTTTCCTTCTGTGGATGATTCTCAGCAGATGGAGTCTGAGCCCTCACCACCTCCTCAAGGTTCACAACCGCCCTCGGCTCTTCCGGCAGACACTATTGCTGCTTTTGAGCCCATGAAGCTCCAGAATCAGCCGGATGCTCCCTACAGCCCGTTTCCCCCCAGCCTTTCTCCTGCACCTGATCCCGAGCCACAGCGCTCTCCCAGAGTCGGCCCTGTTGGCATGGTTACCCCCTCACCATTCATTCCACCAGGATCTAACGCCGTCTGGAGGAAGAACCAAGGTAAGCACTTCTACAGCTAAAGGGTTAAAACTGTAAGAGGTCTTATTTTAACCTTCAAGTCGTTTGATCACTCATCAGTCTCTGAGTTGTAGCTGAGCCTCTTAGATGTTTCAAAATCTTGATCATCAACGATTTAATGTATAAAAAACTATTATATTTAGATCTGTATACAATGTATTTCAGGTCCAGAACAATAATATGGTATTGTAGCCTTTAGTTAGGCCATCCTTTAAAAATGTTTTGGTTTGCAGTAACAGTAAAAAAAAAAAAAAGTACAATTTTGGTGATGGTGATCACTTAGGTATGAATTTAAACAAATCAGCATATCGTGACGTCACTGACTGGGTCTTCAATCAATGCAAACCTTATTTTGATGCTGGACAGTTTTTCCAGAACTTCGTGCCAAGTTAAAGCGGTGTCGAGCTGTTTTAATGGATTTTTTAGACTTATTATGGCGCCCGAAACCGTATGTCTTTGAACCGTGACCGCAAACATTTTGTTTACTGCAGCCGCAGCCATCATTACTGAGCGCGAACCGTCGACTCTGACAGTGAATGAGAGAATGAGACGAAGCGAACGCACAGGCCATAGTGTGACATCCGGTAACCAATAGTGTAAACATAGATGATGTCACGGGTTTTTATTTAAAAGAAAGAACGTAGCCTTCATTTGTATGTAGGCCTAGGCAATTTATATATTTACAATACTTACTAAAATATAATTAATATATTATTAGTTGTTTGAAGAGTAAAAATAAAAAAAGGTCGGTCTTAACGCAAATTTACAACCGGCGAGTCGGTCGGACTTAAAGCAAAATAAAAAAAATAAAAAAATTCGACTCTGTCCTAAATTGACAGGGTCGGTTGGGTTACGGCAAACAAGAATATTTTTAAGGATGGCCTGATTACCTGCCAATATCAGTTTCATCCTAAAAATTATGAAGATGATTTATTTATTCATAAAGATTTTATTTTAGCAGAATAACACCAATTAATATGATGCTGTTACTTACCATTAGGCAAGAGGGCATTAAAACCTCAGCTCAGCTTTATGCAAATACTTAGCCAATCAGGTGAGGACAAATAAGTGGCGTTGATTTGTTTTCTAAAAACTCTTGCCTTTTAACGGTCAGAGGTAACACTGGAATTTTATTTAGAGACGTTTTTTTGTCGCTGCTATAACGAAAGCGAGAACAGGAGATAGTTCGGTTCCTTAAACGTAATAATAAACAAATAATTGTTCTTTAACAGATCAAACATTTGTAATCTGTAGTAAATCGTATATGAGGAGTAAAACAGTTGATGTGAACGGACGTGCTGTTATAGGAAATTAATAACAGTAACTTCACTTAATCACACTACATTCTGTCGATCGTTTACTATAACAGCGTCACACACAATGTGTTATTGAACAGAAATAACTCAGCAGTCACTCAGGTCCTAATCTGGTACGTGTGACTAAATTAAAACGATGAGGTCGTAAATATTAACAGCGATTATACTGCTAACATGAAAGGAACCGATGAACCTCTAGAAGTGTAAGAGTGATGAAACGTCTTGCTGCCATTAGTGTGCACTAGCATTCTTCCTCATCATCATATTCATCTACTGTTTCCTAGATCCTGTTCATTTTCTCCCGTGGTTCAGTTTCTCACCTTAATTTCTCTACACGTCACCTCACACCTCTGCACTCGGTAGCAGCGGTAAGGGTTAAAAGTGTGTCGTTGCTTTTGAGTGAACTGTGATTTTGTCGTGTCACACTGTCGCCCCAGCAGACTTGCCTGCGCCCATTTTACACAGATGGAACTCTCCTCAGGCTTTGAGTAGAGAGGAAGCCCAGGTGAGGAACAGAGAAGCGCGTACACACACACACACACACACACACACACACACACACACACACACAGATACACAAAGAATTTTAAAGGGGAGATTTTTCCAGTCTGCTTCTAAAGATCCCATCACCACCGCTGCTTCTGCGCTTCCCAGCAAATCATGTGGCTGTGTGATTAATCTCATAATTACTAACAGATTATATAGCACATCACTGAGTGATGATTACCCACAATTCTGTTCTCCCCTCCTCTCTCCTGGCTAATCAGCAGCTTCACTTCTGGGTTTGACGGACGTGTGCTGAGATGCTGACAGTGCTTTCTCATTTCTGCTCTCATTTCATCATTCCAGTTTGTCATCGGCTGCTTTGTTTTTTTGTTTTTTTTTTTCTTTTTTCAAGCTCTTCATTAGCAGATTTGCACCAGATTTTATCCATGTTAAATGAATAGAATGTTGAAGACAAAGCTAGGCTGTTTTGTTGGCTGGTGTGTGGCATGTAGCATGAGTTGTTGTTGTTATTATTATTATTATTATTTATTTATTTATTTATTTTCTCGCCGCTTTCACAAATAAAAAAAGTGGTTAAAATATAAAATGTTCCTCATATCCCAGGTATACTCGATTAGAGACGTGTTTGTTGTCAAACTATAGTTGTATCTCATTTCATAAATACAGACTTCCTTCAGTATTTTATGAACTGAATGCTGTAAACGTGAGCTTTGTGGCTCCAGTACAAAACATGTTTCGGTCCGTTCGTCTGCATTTACGGTTAAAGGTGAAATCATTCACATGTTCTGGATTGAGCTTTTGCTTAAGATGTGATTATTTTGGTGTTTTAAAGCGCAGACACAGATTAAGCCTTGTCCAGGTAGTCAGAGTCTGAACCTATACAGCTTCGCACATGTAAGATAATTCCCCTGGGTCCTAGTGAACTCCAGCTAACAGAATCCTGGGTTTATATAGTCAGAGGTTTCACACTGCTCCTACTTTCCCCGGGTTATCACTGAATCCCGGCTCTTCATAATCTGACTTTGTTTCTCTCTGTACATTCCTAATCCCTGCTGTAAACAACTTCTAATTTGCATATTGGACCATCAACTTGGATAAATCCAGCGCGTTACCGCTTTAAATAACGGCTCGTCTCACGCTTTCACATCAGTGAGTAAAAAAGTTCTGTTATCTTTCACAGCTTTATTTTCTTTTTTAGCTCTTTAAGTTTGCAGTGTAGTCGACGAGACATTCGTTTGTTCTTCGATTTCTGCTCATTTTTCCGCGTGACGTATTTCCTCCTCCCTACGGCTCACACTTCTGTGATGTTCAGTTTTTTGCCCCCCCGATTCTACCTACAGAGAAGTTTTCACATAGGGCCTTTTTACACCTGGTCACTTCGTGTGTTGTCTCTGATCCGATAGCTATCTGATTTGTTAAAACTGTTCCATTTACATCAGGCCACATAAATGCGTCTCGGCGAATCGGATATCGATCCGCTCTTTCTACTCCCGCCCAATATGCTAATATATTTTTACCTCATTTCCGGGGTAATTGAAATGGAACACGCTTTGGTGTATTTGGTTGCTACAAAAAACAGCGTTGCTACATTTTCGCTGGCGGCAGCAGTGCATTTTAAGACCCAACGAGATGCCTGGGTGAAAGATCGGAGCCAGCACTGATGGGAAAACATATTTGTTTCTGGCGCGATGCACGACTCGTGAGTCACCTGCGAGTGCCGTACTTCTGTTTGGGAGGAGTATAGCGCTGATGTACGTGGCTTGAACAACCACATTCATTTACACCTGTCCAGTTTCATCAGACCACAAAGGGGTTTGTACCATCGGATTTATATCCGTCTCGAAAACGTTTCGGAGGGCATTTAGACCTGGTCTTTTTACCATCGGATAGCTATCGGATCACTGTAAACACATGAAGTGACCGGGTGTAAAAATCCCCATAGATGTGAAATAACACGGTTTCACAAGGTACACATTTGTCACCGTGATGTGGAGTTAAATCTGTAAAAGCAGAGCTGAACCTGCTTCAGAGCAGAGTTTCATAACCCCGGGGAAAAAGTCCTGCATCATAACTCAGCTTCTAAATTACACGTGTGAAACATTCTTCTACCCCAGGGGTAAAGTGGGGTTTAGAGCGACGAGATCCCGGGGATAAGAGCAGAAAGAAAAGGCCTTTATATTTAGTTTGAATCAGTTATATATTCTGTGTTTAGGCTTAATCTGTGTCCTGAACTCTAGTATTGCTGTGAGATAAATGTAAAAGTCTGCAGAAAGTCTGATTATGTGGATATTTTGAGACTCTCAGGCTTTTGGGTTCTTTAAAGGTTAAATTGTTTCTGTTGTCTCGGTCGTGTGGGCGTGTAAACCGTCTCTCGCAGGTCAGTCATTTAACAGTCGGATCCTATGGGAACACACCAGGGGGCGCTACAGCTGCCTTCAGTGCGGTCACTCCACCCCCGAGCGCAAAGAGATGACGGCACACATCGAGGGCCACCACAGGAGCCCGTGGGCCAAAACTAATGACACTGGTATCACCCATGTTCTGCTAATTAGTGGGTTCGGGACGTATCATATTTTAAAATATATTATAGTGACATCATATGTTCAAGTTTAAGGTTGTAACTTGAGGTAGCTGCTGTTTTAAGCCCCACCCCCTCAGTTATCACAAGGCGTCCTTAAGCCCCACCCCCTTGGTTCTCGTGACACACCCTTTAAGCCCCACCCCTTCAGTTTTCACTAGACACCCTTTAAGCCCCACCCCCTTCAGTTATCACAACTCATCCTTAAGCCCCACCCTCTCAGTTCTCAAGAGGCACCCTTTAAGCCCCACCTCCTCAGATATTACAAGGCGTCCTTAAGCCCCAATCCTTTTGGTTCTCATGAGGCACCTTTTAAGACCCACCCCCTCAATTCCCACAAGGCACCATTTAAGCCCCACCCCTTCAATTTTCACAGACACCCTTTAAGCACCACCCCCCTCGGTTTTCACAAGGCATTCTTAAGCCCCACCCCCTTCTGTTCTCATGAGGCACCCTTTAAGCCCCGCCTCTCACATTGTTATATAAGTGAGATGTTTGTTACTACACAAACTGTCTGTGTTCATAACATGAGGATTGTGTATATGTTGTGTTTGTTTTTCATTCTGTTGTAGTACAGTACTTTCATTTGTATATCGTGCATTAAATGGTTTACAGAAGGCAGCTAAAATAAAATACTAAAGGCAGCTAAAGTAAATAATAGCAGCGGCAAAAAATAAATAATAATATACAATTGTGTCTTAAAATACAAGATAATGTTTCAAAGGCAAATAAGAAAATCTTATTACATTTTTTAGCTGTTTACACAGGTTAATAAAGTTCAGGTTTATTGTATAGCTTCCTTAATGGGCGTCGCTCTAATATGTTCATGTTTATATTCAGGAATATAAAAATGTAGAAAATAAATGCATTTTTTTTCTCCCTAATGACTTATATGATTGAAGTTTGTGTATTTACAGTGGTGTGAAAAAGTGTTGGCCCCCTTCCTGATTTTTTATTTTTTTGAATGTTTGTCACATTTTAATGTTTCAGATCATCAAACAACGTTAAATATTATTCAAAGATAACAAAAACAACATGCAGTTTTTAAATGAAGATTTTTATGATTAAGGGAAAACAAAATCCAAACCCACTTAGCCCTGTGTGAAAGTGTTTGCGCCCAACATTACTCACCTATCGAGAAGGAAAAAAGCGCCTCGGCGTCTTAAGTAAAGTCGGCCACATATTCACAGGTCGGAGTTTCCCGAGTCAGTAACTCCTGAGCTAAACGCTGTTACTACACAAAACGCGGTTGTAGCTGCCTCTCTACATTACTACGATAGAAAAGAGGTGTTATTTGTGTAGTAACAGCGTTTAGCTCAGGAGTTATTGACTCGGGAAACTCCAATCTGTGAATATGTGGCCGACTTCCTGCTCCTTCAGTTCTCTCCAGCGCTGGAAAGCTGATCCTATATTAACACGTCCTACTTCTTGCCTTTCGTAAGCCTTTCTTCTCTTTCTTTCTTTGTTTTTATCCTCCATGTCAATGTTAAAACTGCTTTCTGCTAATGTCACACATGTGCACTGAACACTCTCTCCGCCCATATTGACAAGCCCCGCCCCTTTCTGCTCATTGGCTACACGCTTGTTTTGATTTTTGTTTATTATTCGGCCCGACTCAGATTTCTGAAGCATTTCTCAAAAAATCAGGAGACTCTGCCTTTAACTAAGACCTGACTGACAAAGTGAAGTAGACCAAAAGATCCTCAAAAGATACACATCATGCTGAGATCCAAAGAAATTCAGGAACAAATGAAAAGAAAGTAACAGATCTATCAGTCTGGAAAAGGTTATAAAGCCATTTCTAAAGCTTTGGGACTCCAGCAAACCACAGTGAGAGCCATTATACACAAATGGCCAAAACATGCAACAGGAGTCGCCGGCCGACCAAAATTACCCCAAAAGCACAACAACGACTCATCCCAGATGTCACAAAAGACCTCATAACAACGTCCAAAGTACTGCAGGTCTTACTTGTCTCAGTTAAGGTCAGTGTTCATGACTCCACCATAAGAAAGAGACTGGGCAAAAATGGCCTGCATGGCAGAGCTCCAAAACGAAAACCGCTGCT
The DNA here is from genome assembly GCF_022655615.1 of Tachysurus fulvidraco. NCBI lineage: Eukaryota > Metazoa > Chordata > Actinopteri > Siluriformes > Bagridae > Tachysurus > Tachysurus fulvidraco. The sequence continues at coordinate 21,989,651 of NC_062528.1, read as the reverse complement.
GAGCAGAAAGAACTTTTTTTAATAAAGGCTCGTCTCAGATTTGCCAGAAAACATCTTGATGATCCCCAAGACTTTTGGGAAAATACTCTGTGGACTGATGAGACAAAAGTTGACCTTTTTGGAAGGTGTGTGTCCCATTGCATCTGGTGTAAAAGTAACACTGCAGAAAAAGAACATCATACCAACAGTAAAATATGGTGATGGTAGTGTGATGTTCTGGGGCTGTTTTTATGCTTCAGGACCTGGAACCATGACCTCAAGCTGAAGTGAACTTTGGTTCTGCAGCAGGACAATGATCCAAAACACATCAGCAAGTCTGCCTCTGAATGGCTGAAGAAAAACAAAATGGAGACTTTGGAGTGGCCGAGGCAAAGTCCTGACCTGAATCCTATTGAGATGCTGTGGCAGGACCTTAAAAAGGCGGTTCATGCTCGAAAACCCTCCAATGTGGCTGAGTTGCAACAATTCTGCAAAGATGAAACACTTTATTGCAATTCTTGCTGCTAAGGTCAGACCAATCAGTTATTAGGTTTAGGGGCAAACACTTTTTCACACATAATAAAAACCTGCATGTTGTTATCTTTGACTAAATAATAAATCAGGAAGGGGGCCAACACTTTTTCACACCACCGTATATGTTTATAGAAATATCACTCCACACTTCTGTATAACTGAATGACTATATGTTATGTTCTGTGTTTTCTTGGTTTTTATGTTTTATTTCTTTCATTTATAGATTCAGCAGTCGGTTCTCCTTCATCGCTGGTAAAATCTTCAACCAACTCTGAGAACTCGAGTTACACCCAGCTTTAGAGTCACTTCGGAGTCAGACACTGAACGGATTGGAAATGACACATCGCATTACCTGCATTAATATTTAAAGATATTATGTAACGATTAGCTGAATCTCGCCGATCTTCCACTTATGTTTTATTTTTACATTGTAATTGTGTGTTTATTTATATATATATATAGTATCTGTAGCTCATTTCAAGGCTGTCTGTATTTGATTCGGTTGCATGAACTTGGATTGGATTTGCTTGGATCTAATTGGTGCTTCATTGTTCATCCTGTAATGTATTGATAAAATGTTTGACTGGTCTGAAGCTGCATTTGTTCTTTTTTTAAGTAAATACTGACACTTTACTAAGGTGTACTTTAAAAAAAGTGTAAAGATTTAACCCGAGCTCTGAAAAGAGACACTGCTCTAGAGCTAGAAGTCAGCTTCACACGTGAGTTAATTATAGGACATTTTAGTAATTCCTGTTTTATTTTGTCTGTTGCTTATAAATGTTAAAGCTCATGTCTTATATCAATCTATAGTCTCATAGATTGACAGACTGCCATTTTTTTTATTTTTAGTCAAAAGCGATCTTAACTAGCTTACTATATTGTTATAAAAGCTTCTTGACTTCTTGAATACTAGTCAGCAATCAAGAGTGATATTTGCTGAGTTTATTCACATTTAAGCTAGCTGATGACTTTTCATGTCTGTACTGATGTTTCCTTTGTCAATAAATACAAAAGTTATAAAGTGGTTTTACAGCAAGGTTGTTGTTTTTTTCTTTTCTTCAATTAGAAAGAAGAAAAATATGAAATTTCCAAGAAAGCAGGTATTAAATAAACAATAAGAATGTACATTTTCTGTCATAAGCTTACTGTAGAGTCTGATAAAGAGTCAGCATTGTGGAAGGACGTTAATCGCTTAGCCAACATGAACGATCCTATCACGATACATAAGACATGACTGTCATGGTGCGGCAAGGGCGAGTGAGGATCCAATTGCAGTTCAAACCTTTATTAATCAAAAACAAGAAGCAGGCAAAAATAGGCAAAACACAGAGTTAACGAAAAACGACTAGCAATAGGGAAGTGAACAAAGAGTGTAGATATAACAGACAGGAACCAATCACAAAGCAGAGACAATCAGTAGCTATGACAACACACCAGAGGGAAAGAATGAGTTCAATGAGTGTCCATAGCAACAAACAAGTGGGTGGGGCAATCAATTAACAGCAGGGAGGGCAAAACACAGACAGACACATTACAACCACAGTATTAGCAATACATAATGCCATTTTTTCCTGTAACCTCCCGAGATTTATGGGGTGGCAGTAAATCAACCAGTAAACAGTTTTACCTCAGATTGTCCCAAAGGGCTGATACTGGAGACTCCTTCTATAAATGTTCCTCTTATCTAAACCTTTCCTTACAGCACAACTTAGCTGGCTCTGTTTACAAAAAATAAAAATAATAATCTGTTATTTACACCTATGTGACTCGGAGCAGGAAAAAACTTACTGAAAATGAACAAATGAGAGGATGAAGGTTGTAAATGAGCAGCACAGTACTGTATATCCATACTTCTCCATGTTAATGATCTCCTTTCTCTGTCTGACCAAACAGCTCATATGGCTCATTTTAATTTTTTTATCTGATCACCATTCAGTCATTTCTCAGTGTGTTTAACTGTGGGATGTTGTTCAGATTGCAAACCTGGTGAAGGTTGAACACGTATTAAACATGGTACATGTGGTAATTAAGTGGTAACTAAAATGACTAAAACAAAACAAAAATCCCATCTCAGCTAATACAACTTAAATGTGTTCACATTGAGAATGAATACTTTTACCAAAAAGTGACAGAATGTGAGTTTATAATCTCATCGAGTCATGGATCATGATGAACAGGTTCATTATGCCACTAAATAAAACACTTTCTGTAGTGATACTTTATTTTTATTATTACTTTTTAAATCCTTCAGGATGATCATAAGATCCATGTTCCACGTTTAACAAACATTAAAACAGCCAATAAAATCACAGAAGAAATATTCCTCTCATCAGTGCAGGAGGTTTTATTGTCTTTTCTGTAAGAGTGATCAGATATCTGTCCGAGGAACCATGAGATCTGAAGAACGATGTTTTTGAAGATTCTTTGTTCCACCAGATTTCTGCTTTCTGGAAGCACTGTTGATATTCGTGTGCAGCTCAGTTTCACAGTTCCTAATGCATTGACACAAAAACATTGAACACAATAACGCTGCAAGTAATTTACCGCAATGAGGGTTTTGAGGGATGTTAAAGGAGAGTAATGATGGTGATAATTGGGGAACAGATGACACGTTCTCCTCACACCTCCAGGGTCGGGGTTTGATTCCCGCCTCCGCCTTGTGTGTGTGGAGTTTGCATGTTCTCCCCGTGCCTCGGGGGTTTCCTCCGGGTACTCCAGTTTCCTCCCCCCGGTCCAAAGACATGCATGGTAGGTTGATTGGCATCTCTGGAAAATTGTCCGTAATGTGTGATTGTGTGAATGAATGAGAGAGTGTGTGTGCCCTGCGATGGGTTGGCACTCCGTCCAGGGTGTATCCTGCCTTGATGCCCGATGACACCTGAGATAGGCACAGGCTCCCCGTGACCCGAGAAGTTCAGATTGCGGTAGAAAATGAGTGAGAGCGAGTGAGTGTATCGAAGTGTACAATACAATGCAAATTTTTGCAATAAACAAAATGGAGATTAGTCTGCATAGTCTAAATGCCAGTTAAAAACAACAACAACAGTAATAATAATAATGAAGAATCATAAAAATAAAGAAAACAAACAAAACAAACATAAATATCATAAAACTTTAGACTATTAAATAGGTCTAGGGTATTGCCATAACTTTTCAGAAAAAATTATCTATTTTATCATTTTAATAACAAAAAAGGTTAATATTTTTCATAAAAAAAGGCTGCATATTTTACAAAATATTGATCAAATAATAATAAAATATGAGCCAGTAGTGATGTGTAACAAACAAGTGTTGTGGCATCAGAAAATATGGTAGCCAATCAGGTTCCAATATTCAAATACTAGCCAGGAAGTTGGGGGGAATTGAGTTTTCTCATTTCCATATTCATATCCTGTGATTATAATCATGGAAAAGAAGGTGCTTCTTTATCTTTTTGTGTGTCTCATGAAGATGACAAACAAGCTGCATCCTTCCTTTGGAACAAGAAGCGCAAGAAGCCCTTCCTTCAAAAAGGATCCAAAAAGAAAGCGAACAACAACAGAAATGAAAAAAAGAGGGGAGTACAATAACAATAGCAGGCAGCACACTCTCTCCATAAGGGTGCCTTGTGACAGCACAGATGTGAATGCTTACTAACTTCCTTCTGCTAAACTCTGACAAGACAGAAGTGCTTTTACTATGTAAGCTTTCTGATTACAGAGTAACTCTGGATGGTCTTTCTATTACATCATGTGCAGCAGTAAAAGACCTCGGTGTGGTTATTGATACCGGTCTCTCATTTAAAGCTCACATTAATAATATCACAAGGGTAGCCTTCGCTCATCTCAGGAATATTGCTAAGATAAGAAACACTAGTTCATGCATTTGTTACCTCCAGGTTGGATTATTGTAATACTTTAATGTTGGATGTTTCTGGATGTTTCAGTAGGAGCATAAACAAGCTCCAGTTAGTCCAGTACGCAGCAGCTAGAGTCCTAACTAGAACCAGAAGATATGACCATATCACTCCTTTCTTATCCACACTGCATTGGCTCCCATTCAAGTTTCACATTGATTATAAAATACTATTACTGAACTATAAATCACTTAATGATCTCATGCCACAGTACCTGAGAGATCTTTTGGTTTTTATTCATCCGTCATGCCTACTTCGATCAAAAGGTACGTGCTATTTGGGAGTACCTCAAGTACAAAAGACTACAGCAGGGAGCAGAGCCATGGAACAGTCTTCCAATGTTCGGTACTCAGACACAGTCTCAGTGTTAAAGAATATCTAAGTCTACTAATGGTGGTAAAGTGTTCTCTTATTTAGCTCCCAAACTTTCTTATTTAGCTCCCAAACTTTCTTATTTAGCTCTCAAACTTCCAAACAAGAGCACACAGAGCAGGAGGTATGAAGTGCGGATAACAAACCCTTGAGACGCCATGGAAAAATATTTAACAGGGTTGAAAAGAAAGGCAGAGAGACGGAGATAATGAGACAAACTTAAGTCTCCTGAAAGCTAAGACGAGGAAATATGACGAGATGAGGAAAGACCCGTATGTTTACTGTGTCTAAAAATGTTGGCAGCAGATAGCATGAAGCCAAATAAATTAAGGCGTCACTTAAAGACATTACACCCAAATCACACTGATAAGCTGCTTGAGTTTTTTTCAGCAAAAACATGCCGAATATTACCAACAATCGTGAATGCTACTTCAGTAAACCAGCGAGCACTGTAAGCATCATATAAGGTGGCGTACCAATTGCCCAGTGCAAAAAATCCCACTCCATAGCAGAGGAGCCTATACTGCCTGCAGACTTGGTCATGCTATTAGACATGGTCTCTGTCATGCTGGATGACGCAAGTGCTGCAAAAAAAAATATAACCCTCTGTCCAAGGACACTGTCGACCAGACGTATAAATGACATTGCTAACAATCTTAAAGAACTGCATACATAATCAACAACTGCTATTGGTTCGTTCGAGAACCAATTTGTTGACACTACTGACTATGATGCCACCTCAGTGATTCCATATATTAAGGAGCATATTTCATTACTGATGGGATTCTTTAAAAAGTACTTCCATGAAAACAGTTCCCAATATGACTGGGTGAGAGATCCTTTCAATGCACCAGCTCCAACTGGTTTCAGCTCTGCAGAGGAGGACCTGTTCATTATGTTGTCTGACCCCACACTGAGAATGAGGTTCACATCACGGACACTGAGTTCATTCTGGCTGAGTGTAGAGAGGCAGTATCCACACTTAGGGCAGAGGGCCATGGGCATTCTTCTTTCTCTTGCAACATCTTATCTTTCTGAGACTGGCTTCTCTGCCGTTGCTGCACTGAAGACCAAGTACAGGTCCCAGCTAAACATTGAGCAGGAGCTGAGAGTTGCAGTATCATGCTTCAAACCCCACTTCAAAAAGCTGTGCACTACAAAATGTGCTCATTTTAGCCATTAATCCTGACTTCCTCATTTTCAATTTGTTTTTTATTTTATTTTTTTTTTAGGTCAAAGTGTTTTATATATTGCGTCCTGAGTTCATGTTGCTGATCAATTTGAATTTATTATTATTTATTGATCATATTTAATTTTATTTTTCAGTATCAAATGATCAATAAATTGTTATAGTTTAAATAAGGATTGCAATTTCTTTTTTAATTTCAGGCAAATTGATGCACTTTAAGTCTTTTCTAATACAGACTGAAAATCAATGTTAATAAAATTATTCTTTGTTGTAAGTTGATCTATATTTTTTTCTTTTTGTTTTGTTTTCTTTAATGTTAATAAGTGTACAATGTTATGCAGAGGTATACTTAAAACAATTTTAAGGACAAATGATAAAATTTACAGTCGCGGCGGAGATGTTGGGGGCGGGGGGTGTGTGCGTTTACTTCTTCCTAGTGTGACCGTATGAATGAGGTAAGAGTGGTGATTGACGCCCATAACCACCAATCAGTAGCGAGCAGGCTACTATAGCGGTTTCAGGTAATGTATGTGCTGTTAGCATGTAGCGTTGGCTAATTAGTTTTTATCTTTACTCGTTGCACTAATGGCTCGTTTGTTGTACCCTTAGCCTGTCTTTTCAGCAGTGTGTCCCTGTCGGATGCTGTTTGGATCTGTTTACTGTTTTGTTTGGTTTTGCTAGGGGGAATTTCGGCGTGTATTTGTGCAATTACTAGCAATTCTGTTTTTGTACCAAATTATATTTGTTACAGGATTCTCCTTTTCATCCTGGGCGATTATCACTGCAGTTTGGTTTTTCCTCCACTGCGCGCCGAGTGAATAATATCGGCTTACAACTATTTAAAGGGACTTCTGCTACTGCCGTCTGGTTTCTGTGAAAGTTTTAACTGACCTTTTCTGGTCTACTTTGGGGTGGAAGATCGCGCATTTCTTGGAGCTGGCCTAAGGACGATGTGGCCGCTCCATTGAGTCCTGTTTTCCTCAAACATTTTACAAAGTCTTTCGTTGTGTTGAATTGTGACTTCCATTTGCTTTTCATTCATTTCTGTTCAGGAGATGTATTTATTTTGTTTTTGATTCCTTTCAGGAGTTGGGGTCCCACGGGTGAAAGATCTTTGGTGGTGGTGCTACTTCAACGTTTGCCCTGCGACACTCTTAAAGTGTACGAGTGTGTGATCTGAGTTTTTAGATAATTAGCACTGGTGATCACTCCGGTGGGTAACCCCAGCCCTGTACTTATTATTATATTTTGTTTTGTTTATTTGGAAGTTGAGTAAATTGGTTGTTTAATATTTCTTTCATCTGATCGTTTGTTAATTGTGTAATTGTCTGTCACTGGACCTTTTATATTTTTTTTTTTTTACCAGTGAGGACATTTTCTCTTTTTTTTAGTTTGCTTTTATAATGTTGGTTTGTAATTTCAAGATTTCAATAAATGTTGTATTTTTATAAGATGCCCACGTTTCCTGCCTACACTTATTTATTAGAGAATCGAACTGGTGTGTTCTAATAACAAACTCTGGGGTTTACTTCTATGTCCTGGGTGTAACCCTCCCAAGTGGCGTAGTCGAATTTGTTACAAATAGATAAACTTGGGCTTGTGTGTGATAAGCTGTACGGCTCTCTCGTATCTCCTACCACCCCTCCCGCCACGCTAGGGGAGTCTTAACAAAAAATAACTGAGAAGCACTGCTCTACCCTTTTAGTTATGCTGTAATAGTCTTGCTTTAGTCTCTCTGCACTTTGCACATATTGTCCATCACCTGATTACAACTATACCTAACATTTTTTTTCTTTCTTTTTTCTCTCTGTCGAGCTATATATGCCACTCCCGATCTCCCAGTGTTCCAAGCTCTCAGTTGCACTATTATAAACCATTGTAAAAATGATTATTCACATTTACATTATTTATTGTACAGTGTCACCTAAATTAGGATGGATTCCCTTCTGAGTCTAGTTCCTTTCAAGGTTTCTTCCTCATACAGAACCCAAGTTTTCTTCACTTTGAGGTCACAAGCAGATGGCGGCATATTGTCCTTCAGAATTTATGGTTCCATTTATTAAAACAAGTCTTCCAGGTCCTGAAGCAGCAAAACAGCCCCAGACCATCTCACTACCATCACCATATTTTACTGTTGGTATGATTTTCTTTTTCTGAAATGCAGTGTTACTTTTACACCAGATGTAATGGGACACACACCTTCCAAAAAGTTCAACTTTTGTCTCATCAGTCGACAGAGTGTTTTCGGAAAAGTCTTGGGATCATCAAGACTTTTTCTGGCAAATCCGAGATGAGTCTTTATGATCTTTTTGCTCAGCAGTGGTTTTCATCTTGGAACTCTACCATGCAGGCCATTTTTGCCCAGTCTCTTTCTTATGGTGGAGTCATGAACACCGAACTTAACAGAGACAAGTGAGACCTGCAGTACTTTGGATGTTGTTATGAGGTCTTTTGTGACATCTTGGATAAGTCGTTGCTGTGCTTTTGGGGTAATTTTGGCCGGCCAGCCACACCTGTTCCATGTTTTCACTATTTGTGGATAATGACTCTCACTGTGGTTTGCTGGAGTCCCAAAGCTTTAGAAATGGCTTTATAACCTTTTCCAGACTGATAGATCTGTTACTTTCTTTCTCATTTGTTCCTGAATTTCTTTGGATCTCGGCATTATGTGTAACTTTTGACGATCTTTTGGTCTGCTTCACTTTGTCTGTCAGGTTTTATTTAAGTGATTTCTTGATTATAAACAGGTGTAGCAGTAATCAGGTCTGGGTGTGGCTAGAGAAATTAAACTCAGGTGTAATAAAACACAGTTAAGTTATGCTTTAATGGGGGGCTTTTTCACACAGGTCCATGTGGGTTTGGATTTTGTTTTCCCTTCATAATATCAAATAATAATAAAATATGAGCCAGTAGTGATGTGTAACAAACAAGTGTTGTGGCATCAGAAAATATGGTAGCCAATCAGGTTCCAATATTCAAATACTAGCCAGGAAGTTGGGGGGAATTGAGTTTTCTCATTTCCATATTCATATCCTGTTATTATAATCATAATAAACCTTCATTTACAAACTGCATGTTGTGTTTACTTGTTATCTTTGATGTTCTATTCAAATATGTTTGATGATCTGAAACATTAAAGTGTGACAAATGTGCAAAAATTATAAAAAATCAGTAAGGGATAGATAAATGTGAGCTGAAACTCCCATGCATTATGTAATGACAACTGTAGCTCATTACTCACTTCACCTACTGTCCTTTAGCTTAACCTAACACACAGACATATACTGAACATGGTGTAATACTTTTATTATTAAACAGTGCTTAGAATTATTATGTTGCTTTGTAGAAGCCAACATTCTGTTTTCCTGTTTAAGCTTCGACAAAAATTTATCGAGTAACTCCTCCTAGGGCTTTCGAGCCACATGCACCAAATTCGGATATGTTGTAGACCCTCATCTGAAGTTTGTTGATCTAAGCGATCTGAGTTCCGGTACTTCAGGTACCGGGTCTCAAATTGGCTTTTTTTCCCATAGACTCCCATTATAAATTTTTGAGGTTTATAACTCGGCAAGCTTTCGAACTGTCTGCACCAAACTCGGCCAGCTCCTTTAGGGTGATACTCTGAACAAAGTTATAAATTGGGGTACGGACTTTCCTTTCGGTTGTGCCTCAGCCCTGCCCCAAGATATGCAAAATCAAAAAACTTTTTACAACATGGACACGTGGCATATCAAAACACTCAGCACAACAAGGGGAACTGCCTCGCGGGTATTCTGATGATGTCACATGCTTGTCTCCACTTGCCTCCAAAGGTTTTGGCACCCTAGCACTCCATTAGATTTCACAGGTTTTATGTCCACTTGCCTCCTTTGAGAATACTTGCCTCGTCTACTTATAGTTTTGAAACAAACCAACCAGTAATGTTGTGTGTGTGTTGGAGCTCACCCCAATGCTGTGTAAACTGTTTGTCCTTACAGTTCCCTTGAATTCAAGCCACCATGAGCATCCATATCACTTGTGGATAAAAATAAAATAGCTGCATGTATAAACCTGTAGACTCCTAACACAGCGACAAGTCCCAACTCCTTCACTGCAGCAATTTCAGCACAAAAGTTTGATGTCACATGGGTTTCCCATGAACAGTCTCCATTCCTCTCGCTAGCACAACTGAAACCCCTTTTTCCTTTCTTATTGAGAAAGCTGAAAGCAGACAGACTTGTATATAAAATGATTTTGGAACATGTTGTGAGTCTGCCTTCATTCGGTTTTTTAGAAGCTTCAGATTTTGCTAGACTGGTGTAGATCCAACGGGATAGATTGAAACTTTGAGAGATAAAATACTGTCTATGCTGTATCCTCAATTATCCAATTTTTTGTTCTGGACAACATTATTCTTTTCTAAGTCAAATTTTACAAATTGTATTTTAAATCTATTTTCTATTGAGTTATACTACTGTCATTCAGTGTGAAGTGGATTTTTTTTAAAGTCAAAGGTTCTTCTGGTATGAAGTGTGAGAAGCTCAGACCAGTCAGTGCACTTTAAACAGCCAACAGTGTAACAAGATTCTTAGAGCATTTTATACCTAAAGTTTACAAAGACCATGTGAAAACTCTGTTAAAGAATGAGTTAAAGGAGGATCAGATAAAATCCCAGCAGAAGATCCAGGAGAAGCAGAAGAAGGTGCAGGAGCTGAAACAGACTGTGGACATTATTAAGGTGAGGAGGAAACTGAGAAATTCACATAAACACACAAATTATAGAGTCACTGTATTAATTGATCGATTTATCTCAGATCTCGGTTTGTGTGTGTGTGTGTGTGTGTGTGTGTGTGTGTGTGTGTGTGTGTGTGTGTGTGTGTGTCCGTGTCCTAACAGGCCCGTTCACAGGCAGCAGTAGATGACAGTGAGAGGATCTTTACCAAACTTATCACCTCCATGGAGAAAAAGCGCTCGGAGGTGACGGAGCTGATCAGAGCTCAGGAGAAATCTGAAGTGAGTCGAGCTGAACGACTCCTGAATCAACTGGAGCAGGAGATTGCTGATCTTAAGAGGAGAGTCACTGAGCTGGAGCAGCTTTCACACACACACGATGACATCCACTTCCTCCAGGTAACACTCACTGTCTGATCTACAGAGGGCGCTGTTCCTCACAAAGTTTCCTCCTAAAAGCTAATTACAGCTACAAGAAATGTTCCTGTCTGAGATCACAAGTGTGTCTTTGTTCTGATTCAGTCTCAGATTCATTCGTTCCTCTCGTCCACTTTTCTCCTTCTCTATGATGTGTTTCCTCTCTGTAGAGTTTCCCGTCTCTCTGTGTTTCTCCTGGATGTGACGACTCACTCAGCTTCACTGTCAATCAACATCTCTCATTTGATGGAGTGAGGAAATCTCTCTCAGGCCTGAAAAAACGAGTCGAGGAAATCTGTGAGGAAGAATTCAACAAAATCAGACCAGAAGGTGAACAAACAAACATTGTTTCTGTATCACAGTAAAAGGAGCCAAAAAATTCATCTTAGAGAAATAAGAAGTAAGCAGGAACAAGACTGCAGAAAATCACACAGTATTAGCATCAGTCTTGTAAATGACATCAAGATCAATTTAGCAGATAAACAAAGTACAAATCTTACATTTGTGGAGAAAATCGTAGCTGATGAATAAATTGAGATGGTGACGTTGTTGACGTCTGAAATAAACGTGAGGAAGCAAATTTTTCACATTCACACTTTAAACTGTTTCCACGTCATTTTTTCTGTCTCCATTTTGTCTCTGTGTCTCCAAAGCTGCAGCAGTTCAGATGGTTTTACCTTTAAAACCAAAGAGCAGAGAAGATTTTCTGCAGTGTAGGTTTTACACACACACACACACACACACACACACACACACACTCACACAGACATACACCCATACACTCACATAGACACGCACACACACACACACACACACACACACACACACACACACACACACGCCACACACAGACACACACACAGACAGACACGCAGACACAGATACACACACACTCAGACATACACTCACACACAGACATGCACACACACACACACAGACAAAAACACACACAGATACAAACACACCAACAGACACACACACGCACACACACACACACACACACAGATATACACACACACTCACACACAGACACACACACACAGACACAAACACACAGTCACACACACACACACGCACGCACACACGCACACAGACACACAGACACACACAAACACACACACACACACTCACACAGACATACACTCACACACAGACATGCACACACACACACAGACAAAAACACACACAGACACAAACACACCAACAGACACAGACACACAGACACAAACACACACAGACACACACAGACAAACACACACACACACACACACACACACACACACACACACACACACACAGAGACTCACACAATGTTAAAATGTCTGTATTGTTGATCTAAACCTGATCCATGTTTATAGAGCAGCATTAGGAGGATAGAAACACAGACAGGTGTCTCACACACACTTATTATAAATCCTGTGATTAACATCTAACATGTGGACATTTTATTACTGTAGATTTCTGTTATCTGACTCTGGACCCAAACACAGCACATCCTCAACTCATTCTGTCTGAGAAGAACAGAGTGGTGACACGGAGTAAGACACAACAGCGATACTCTGAACATCCAGAGAGATTTGACTTCTATACTCAGGTGTTGTGTAAGGAGAGTGTGTGTGGACGCTGTTACTGGGAGGTGGAGTGGAGCGGTGATGTGGACATATCAGTGTCATATAAAGAGATCAGCAGGAAAGGATGGGGTGATGAGTGTGGGTTTGGACACAACAGTCAGTCCTGGAGTCTGGAGTGTTCTTCTTCCTCTGTCTTTTTCATGCACAACAACATTAAGACTGAGCTCCGAGGTCCAGTGACCTCCAGAATAGGATTGTATGTGGATCACATGGCAGGAACTCTGTCCTTCTACAGCGTCTCTGACACCATGAGGCTCCTCCACAGAGTCCACACCACATTCACTCAGCCTCTATACGCTGGAGTCATCATGTGGAGTTATAACTCATCTGTGAGGTTTTGTGATCCAAAATAAAATGTTCGTAAAAGTTTTCAGTAAAATTCTAACTGAGGTGTGAGATTTAATTTGTCCCTGAGCTTCACTGGTCATTTTGTGTGCAGAAACTGGAAAAGTAATGCAACGATTTTCAACCTTTTTTGAGCCGTGGAACATTTTTTACATTTTCAAAATCCTCGGGCACACCACCAACCAAAATGACACAAAATGACACTCTAACACAGTACATATAATACATATAGTAAATAATATCTAATAATATTTAAATCAAGATTATAAACACATCTGTTTAACTCTGCATTTACTGAATGAGCGCTGTGCTGCTTCACACTGACTGCACTTTTTATCCAAATCTCTTTTACTCCTGTTCTATTCTTTTTTAACATATTTTAAACTGTTTTTATTAAAATCACTTTATTTTCTTTAATTGTTATTTGTTTTTGTTATGATTTTATCGTGTGTTTCTTATTTTTCATATATTTTTTTTTCTCTTTTATAAACTGTTTTCTAATTTCTATGTAAAGCACTTTGAATGACCTCTGTGTACTCACTTAGTGTAAAACCTGGGGCTGTTTCGATGAACCCAAAATGGATATCCTGGCAGTAATGGAAGAAAGACACACACGAAGCTCTTGCTCAAAAACTTGCCGTTGCATCCCTGGTGAAAGTAAATCCAAATGAAAGATGGCTTTCACTGTATTGCCTCGAGCTCACCGTCTTTTCTTTTTTCTTTTGTCGACCACTCATACTAGGGCCTTCATCTGGGTCATAATTTTGTCCAGCACCCTGTTCGGCATTTGCAATTTCCCTTCTCAATAACTTCTCCATCACTGTCACTCGCTTGTCTTGCTGTGACCCCAAACTGCCACTGTCACGTGTCGCACAGCACTAACTCTAACTAATTAACATATTTTCTAACTTCTAGCATCTGAGCGAATCCAAGACGGCATGATGCATGTGTGTGTAACCTGTACATCATCGCATCACAGACATGATGACTTAACAAGCGGTGTTCCAATTAGGGACAGATGCAACTTATAGTTCGGTGCACTTTATATATGAAAAATAGACCATTCATTGACAGTACGCCTTATAATCCAGTGCGCCCTGATAATTTCCCACGGCACACCTGATGATCTCTTACGGCACACTAGTGTGCCGCGACACACTGGTTTAAAATCACTGCAGTAATGAATGTAGGATGTTTCTAGAAATAAGAAATGCTTTCAAACAGACTATTTAACTGTATGCACTCTTAGGATGGATTTATTATACATGATATGAAAAATTTCTAAACTCAAAAAACAGAGTAGCACCCTGCCAGTGGAGGAGGAACTTTCAGGTTGTGTAAGGGGAGAGGTACCCGATCACCCAGCTGTAACTCCTGTGCTTAGGGATACTTTATTGATCTGTTCCTTCTGTACATATTCCATTACTGAGCGATAATGTGAGGGATGCTCCTCCCATGCCTCTTCATCCACGTCTGTTAGGCCTCTTGAATGGTGTGAACATAGTGGATGCTTCTGCCTTCTCTCTCCAGCGTTGGTCAAACTGAACAAACTGTACAGAAATCTTTTGTTTTGAATGATATACAACCAACTGAAGTCCTAAAACAAATCTTGCTTTAATCTTATTATTTCAACCTTGGTAACCACTTTATCAAAAATATGTCAAAAACAACTTGCAAAGTGGTTAAAGATATTAATTAGTTTAAAGGAAAATCAACCATAAGACCTAAATTAAGAGTTATGTTTAGTAATACACACCGAGGGTTGGATCATTAACAAATCAGTCACTGGACAAATAGGAGGTATTTATTTACCAGGCTGGTAATGGGCCGAGATGATGGGCATATATTCACTGCTTCTGGCGTCCTATCACTGATCCCAGGTTCCATGGTGCCAAGGATATTGATTACAACACAACAGACATCATCTCTGTGACCAGATCATAATCGTATGACAGGGAATCAAACCCACCTCAAGAGACAATCTATGAAATTCGAGGAGAAATTGTCCACTACGCCACTTAGAGATTCAAACCCCAGTAACTTATATGAGCGCAGGCTTTTACCCATGGGCGAGACTAGCCCCGTTTTAGGGGTGCTTCATTCTGAAACCATATCGGTGAGTACTGGAGTCAGTATCCTTAATCACCAGGTACATCTATAATATGTGTTTATTTTCAGACTATTTTAGTCCAGCGGGTCGCCGCCGCTGTGCTGTAGCACAGGACCAGGTGACTCGTCCATAGTCATAAACGGAGAGAAGTAGCGCCGGTTACAATGTTCTTCTGCAAGAAGCATGCGGTTCTGTTTATTAACTGCTAGAGCGTGAAACAAAACAGCAGCATGATAAATAAACCTGCGTAATAAACGGCAACATAGATGAAGTCTCCCAAAGTAGAGCCAAATGGGGATTCAGGGGAAGTACTTCAAAGAATTCCCTCTCTTTCTTTTTTTATATCTTTTCTTTCTATTTTCAAGACCTCTGTAAATAATCTGGATATTTTGGATTTTTTGGTTTTACCTTCTTTTTTCTTTTTCTTTTTTTTATTTTTTTCGCTCTTGATGTGAAGTTTGTTTTATTATTGTTTATTGATGACTTATAATGGTTTATGAAAGTTCAGACAGTCGTGCAACCAGGTATAGTTAATGTGTAAAAAGGGGAAGCTCAAAAGTCTTTTGTTTAATCTTTTTCTTAAAGATTAAAAGCTCTTTTATTTTATTCAAAAGATTCTGAATGTTTTACATTACTTGAAATAATGGCCCTAAGTTCAGGCTGCTCAAAGCTGTGTTTGCACTTTTTATTTATTTTATTCAGAAGAAATTCAGTGTTTGTTGTCTGTTACTTGACATGTAGTAAAGACAACTACAGGATTGTTTTCCATTTAAGTGCCAGACAAGTTCAGACTTTGAAAACACTTGAAATTTAACAATAAATTATACAGAAATGTATGTGCGTTATTGATTTTATTAACATGTGTTTATTAACACTATTTTAAGTGACAATATAAGATTCGGACCTTTGCTGGAAGGAAATGTTAGTAACTGGACCTCTTTGAATTGTAATTGAATACCCCTGGTCTAGATGAAAATAAAGGGTGTGAAAGCATTAGTTTGCCATCTATGATGTCATAAAAATGTCCACTGCTGCCTTTTTGAGATCCAACATTTATCATGGCAAAGATTTTTGGATGAGACAATAATTGTTCTAAACTCTTTCTCAGGGGAATATAATGGAAACATTTGTTTTTTATTGGGAGGTCTCTTCAGTTTTCTCTTTTTTGACAACAAACTGCTAATCCGACCGAAACCTTTTCTGCTTCTACAAAATTGAATTTTTCTTTTATGACACTGTCCTGTCTATATGATGATGAAACTACAACAAATGGATCTTTAATGATGTGCTGATTAGATATAAATTTAATTTGCACATCAAATCTCGACCCAACAGATTTATTGGGCAACACTCAGAAATCAAAAAGAAAAATCCAAATTGTTTCTGTGTAGTTACGGTTTCGCACCTTAAGGGCACTGAGAATGTCTCATTGACTGACATTCCTGATGCTCATGTAGTAAACAGGGAGTGATTGCTCATTTTAGGTGAAACAGATAATTCACACAGTCATATCACAGAGTGATGTTCCTGAGTCAGCTAAATACTGTATCGGTATTTGTTTGACTAGTAATGTAATCACAGGCATTTCTTTAAACCTGGGCTTATTATATTTAGCATAACTTTCATTCGCAGATATAATAAAAATCTCTGATTCTTTGTTAGACACTGAATTAGTAACAAGTGGAAATAGGACAGTTAGCTTAAGCTTTTCTTCCTTGCATTACATAAAAGTGTCAGACTTACCCATCCCTGGGTGATCACCCGTCCCAGACCTGTTCAAACCTCAGACCCCATGGTTTCCCCTCGACATTTCTTAGGACAATACCGCACCCAGTGATCTGCACTTCCACATATAAAACATCCATTCTGAAATCAAGTCTGTTCCGTCCTCTTCCTCTAATGGAATCTCCTCAGACAACTGAACCATGTTGACCATGTTGAGACGGTGTTTAATTTTTAACCTTTCGTCTTTTTTCTTTTTTGTCTCTCGGCCTTTAGCAGCTTTTCTGCATGGATGAAATGCTGTTCAATCATAGACAGTTTTTCAGTGTCCCAGGTAATGCAAGTTTGCTTGACGTTTCTTGTAATGTCCTCTCTTAATCCATTTATGAAACTGTTTCTCAGATGAGACTCATATGGAGTGAGGTCAGCAGCTTCAGCCATGTTATCAGGGTCCTCAAGGCCACTGTGTGCATCATATACTACTGTCAATAGTGCAAGATATGTCCTCTTGTCTACACAAGGAGATTTTTGTCATGTCCATTTTTACCGGAAAGTAAAAAGATCATGTTTCCTGAATGTGTTGGAAAGAGGATCATCTTGTCTCACACTTCTGAGAGCTGCATTCCTTTGTGTACATCTATGTGTGTAACATCCTGCTGGAAAATAAACTGTCCGTTGATTGGATGTAGAAGTCTAGTAAGCAGTAGGAAGCAGTATAACAGCTGGTGGTTGGTTATTGTTCGTCTGCGGGGGTGCCTGAGGTGACGGTCTGAGAGGGCAGCCATCCAGGTCTGGGTCTACAAAAGATTTAAAACACTGAAGAGAAAAAGATTGTGAAGTTTGTGTGTGATTTGCATGCTCTTTTACTTATTGTCTCTTGTCTTTGAAGCCTCATGCTCCTGCAATTTTTCTCTTCATTTTTCTCTCAATGCCATTCACTACCACTACCTTCTTCTGGAAATCCACAGTCCATTACCCGCTTACAATTATTGTGATACAGAACCAGGTCCATAATTGGTTATCATAAATTGAACATTAAAAATTGTCAAACTTTTCGTCTCTTCGTACAGTATATTGTTACATCAGGGGTGCCAAGTGTACTAGCCATCCATAGCCCTAAATTCTCCCAGTTTTCAGACTTTAATTCCATAAGCCTATACATCTCTCTCAGACATCCCTTGTCATATTAGCTGAGTCCCAGATTCTGCAAAATATTTTCCTCTTCCTTCTCTTCCTTATACTCACTCTTAGTACAACAGGACCCCATGATTAACAATAATATGCTCTCACGGCCCATCAGCACGTGAGCAGAAACCCAGTTTCCCTTTCACTATGTGCACCAAAAACTGTACTTATGTCAATCGTCGTTTAAAAAACCCCTCTGGACTCTGCTCGTCTTTCTCTCTGCAAGGTTCTTTTCCCCAATAGGATAGTAGCATTGTCCCAGTCCCACACTGAGTCCCACTGTCCTTTGGGTTAGACAGGAGGTTGCTAACAACTTGACGTGACTTCTGCAGCAGTCCGTCACCTCTCAGGTGGTCCTGTGGATGAACGAACTATCCCGGACGAGCCCCCAGAAAATGTGTTGGAAATTCTATTCTATTAATCAGAAATAATAGTTCAAGTGAACTCTTTCCTAAGTTGCAGAGAAGAACGCAGCAGAGTCCTGTGGAATATCAAACATATTTATTCAATACACTTGCAAGTTTGAAGTCAGTCTGTCCCGACCTAAGTCTGAACAGAGTGAGTTAGTTTGCTTGTAAAGCAGTTCTTTATTTATACAAGATGCTGGACCCGGGGTTCATAATTATGTGTCCGTGTGGCATCTTCCACTGATCTTGTCATCCTTTAATCATGTCGTTGCACAGGCAGGGCACAAAATTCTTATCTTTTAAGCTTAGTGTGAACTTTGGAAAACAGTTCAGTCCCCCTTTGTTATCTTTAATGTTCCTAATTTCAGGTGTGTGTGTATTGGTAAAGAATGTTCAATGTTCATTTTTGTTATTCACAACATTTTTCTATTACATGTGTGAGCTCAAACTCCCATGCATTATGTGATGACAACTGTAGCTCATTACTCACTTCACCTACAGTCCTTTAATGCTTATAGCACACAGACATATACTGAACATGGTGTAATAAATTAGAACATTTATTATTAAACAGTGCTTAGAATTCTTATGTTGGCTTTGTAGAAGCCAACATTCTGTTTTCCTATTTAAACTTAGACAATAAATTATCGAGTAACTCCTCCTAGGGCTTTCAAGCCACATGCACCAAATTTGGATATGTTGTAGAACCAGGTCTGAAGTTTGGTGCTATTACTTTTCTAAGTGATCCGAATACCGGTACTTCTGGTACCGGGTCTCAAAGTTGCCTTTTTCCTATAGACTCCCATAATAAACTTTGGAGGTTTATAACTCGGCAAGCTTTAAAACTATCTACACCAAACTCGGCCAGCTCCTTTAGGGTTTCGGTTGTCCCTCAGCCCCACACCCAAGATATGCAAAATCAAAAAACTTTTTACAACATGGACATGTGACATATCTAAACACTCAGCACAATAAGGGGAACTGCCTCGCGGGTATTCTGCTGACGTCAAGTGATGTCACGTGAAAACAAAAAACATTTGCACAACATGGACATGTGGCATATCAAAACACCCAGCCCAAGGAGGGAAATTGCGTCACAGGTTTTCTGATGCTGTCACATGCTTGTCTCCACTTGCCTCCAAATGTTTTAGCACCCTAGCACTCCATTAGATCTCACAAGATTTATGTCCACTTGCCTCTAAAAGTAACACTGACCCTTACAGTATGTCCACTTGCCTCCAAAAAGCACCGGCCTTTGAGAATACTTCCCACGTCAAAGCCAACATCAAAGTTTGTTGCGACAAACTTTACAAATCTAGTTAAACGTTAGACTCCACTTATAGTTTTGAAACAAACCAACCAGTAATGTTTTTGTTTTTCTCAACCTGTAATGTTGTGTGTGTGTTGGAGCTCACCCCAATCCTGTGTAAACTGTTTTGTCCTTACAGTTCCCTTGGATTCAAACCACCATTGGCCTCCATATCACTTGTGGATAAAAATAAAATAGCTGCATGTATAAACCTGTAGACTCCTAACACAGTGACAAGTCCCAACTCCTTCACTGCAGCAATTTCAGCACAAAGGTTCAATGTCACTTGACTTCCCCATGAACTGTCTCCATTCCTCTCGCTAGCACAACTGAAACCGGTTTTTCCTTTCTTATTGAGAAAGCTGAAAGCAGACTTATATATAAAATAATTTTGGAACATGTTGTGAGTCTGCCTTTATTCTGTTTTCTAGAAGCTTCAGATCTTGCTAGACTGGTGTAGATCCACCGGAATAGATTGAAGCTTTGAGAGATAAAATACTTCTGTGGTCTGCGTTTTGTTTGGAATGAGTGAAGAAAGACAGGAGGTCGATGGATTGGGTCTGCATAGACATGTATTTTCATATATAGACAGGCCTTCACGGCAACCTCAGCTCACACATCAGTAACACTGCCAATAAAAATAACAATCCCAAATATACCAATCCACAACAATGAAACATATGTCAAATATATATGATCTTACATCTGTGAATATCTAACAAAATAAATAAGAACAATTTAAACATTGTGTATTTCTGTGTCTGCATTATTTTCAACCGATGCTAACAGCTGATCTGTAGCATGGAACGCAGCATACCTCTTTCGTTCAGGAGAAAGACGGAAAAGAGCGCTAAAAGAGCAATACAGCAGGTATGGTTACCTGGGCTGAACCACTTTGTTGTAAAAGGAGGGGGGGAAACCATCACCTCCTTACAGACCCTTTTTAATGTATTTTTATAAATACTGTTTTAAAAAATTGTAGAACTGTGTTCAATGCATATTAACAGGAAAATCTTGTAAAATCTTGTGAAAAAACATTTTTAACCTGTTACATTAGCATGAGTAGGATTTAAAAACTTTTTCTAAATAATAAATCTTTTTTTTATAATCTTTTAAAAGCTTGGTGGAGGAAGTATCATTATAAAATACTCTTCTGTTGTGTAACTTCACCTTTATCTTTAAAGACTGAGCTCCTTTTCTCTGTAAAGCCACACCTCCTCTCTCTGTTACACTATAACACACTGAACCAAGAGAAAACTTAGAACACTCTCTGTCTCTCTGTCTGTCTCTCTCTCTCTCTCTCTCTCTCTCTCTCTCTCTCTCTCTCTCTCTCTCTCTCTCTCTCTCCTTCAAGAAGTTCAAGAAAATGGCAGAAACCAGTGATCAGGATCAGTTCAGCTGTCCAGTGTGTCTGGATCTCATGAGGGTTCCAGTGACTCTACATTGTGGTCACAGTTTCTGTAAGGTGTGTATTAATGGCTGCTGGGATCAGGAGGATGTAAAGGGCGTCTACAGCTGTCCTCAGTGTAGAGAGACTTTCACTCCAAGACCTGTTCTACGCAGGAACAACATGCTGGCTGAAGTGGTGGAGAGACTGAAGAAGACTGAACTCCAAGCTGCTTGTGCTCACTATTACACTGGACCTGGAGATGTGGAGTGTGATTCCTGTACAGGGAGCTGTTAAAACGCAAAGCTGTTAATTCCTCTCTGGTTTGTTTAGCCTCCTTTTGTAAAGATCATCTTAAACCTCACTATCAGTCTCCTGGCTTAAGAAGCATGTTAGTTTAAGCCTGTGCAGAGCTCCAAGAGAAGATCTGCTCTGAACATGACAAACTAATGGAGATCTATTGTCGTACTGACCAAAGCCTCATCTGTTACTTGTGTACGATGATAAAACACAAAGGCCATGATACAGTTTCAACTGAAACAGAAAGAACTAAAAAAGAGGTGAGAACTGGACAACATTATTCTTTTCCGTCAGATTTTACAAATTGTATTTTAAATCTATTTTCTATTGAGTTATACTACTGTCATTCAGTGTGAAGTGGATTTTTTTTAAAGTCAAAGGTTCTTCTGGTATGAAGTGTGAGAAGCTCAGACCAGTCAGTGCACTTTAAACAGCCAACAGTGTAACAAGATTCTTAGAGTATTTTATACCTAAAGTTTACAAAGACCATGTGAAAACTCTGTTAAAGAATGAGTTAAAGGAGGATCAGATAAAATCCCAGCAGAAGATCCAGGAGAAGCAGAAGAAGTTGCAGGAGCTGAAACAGACTGTGGACATTATTAAGGTGAGGAGGAAACTGAGAGATTCACATAAACACACATTATAGAGTCACTGTAAAAGAAAGAGTTTATCTCAGATCTCTGTGTGTTTGTGTTTGTGTGTGTGTGTGTGTGTGTGTGTGTGTGTGTGTGTGTGTGTGTGTGTGTGTGTCCTAACAGATGCGGTCACAGGCAGCAGTAGATGACAGTGAGAAGATCTTTGGTGAACTGATCACCTCCATGGAGAAAAAGCGCTCGGAGGTCATGCAGCTGATCAGAGCTCAGGAGAAAGCTGCAGTGAGTCGAGCTGAACGACTCCTGATTCAACTGGAGCAGGAGATTGCTGATCTTAAGAGGAGAATCACTGAGCTGGAGCAGCTTTCACACACACACAATGACATCCACTTTCTCCAGGTAACACTCACTGATCTACAGTGGGTGCTGTTCCTCACAAAGTTTCCTCCTAAAAGCTCATTACAGCAACAAGAAATGTTCCTGTCTGAGATCACAAGTGTGTCTTTGTTCTGATTCAGTCTGAGATTCATTCGTTCCTCTCATCCACTTTTCTCCTTCTCTATGATGTGTTTCCTCTCTGTAGAGTTTCCCATCTCTCTGTGTTTCTCCGGGATGTGACGACTCACTCAGCGTCACTGTCAATCAACATCTCTCATTTGATGGAGTGAGGAAATCTGTCTCAGATCTGAAAAAAACAAGTCGAGGAAATCTGTGAGGAAAAATTCAACATAATCGAGCCACATGGTGAACAAACAAACATTGTTTCTGCCTCACATAAAAGGAGCCAAAAAATTCATCTTAGAGAAATAAGAAGTAAGCAGGAACAAGACTGCATAAAATCACACAGTATTAGTATCAGTCTTGTAAATTACATCAAGATCAATTTAGCAGTGATGGCCAGTTCGCGAACGAATCGTTCTTTTGAACCAGTTCTTTTTAGTGAACTGGATGAACCGGTTCACCAAATCGGACTGATTCGTTCTAAGCAGTTCCCGTCTTGATTCAGCGCTGAACCACAATTTACTAAAGTTACTCACTTTCGGTCATGCCTGACAGCCCCACCGACTCTATATAAACTACAGTAATATCCCAAAGTATATGTAACTCCTGTACACTGAACTCAGACATGTTGTGCTGAGAGAACTGTGTGCTTGAGCTGTTGATACTGCGCATGTGTGAATTACAGAACTGATACAGCGAATCATCAGTACAGAACGGAGAACTGCTTGTTTCGGACGCGTCCGAGAACCGATGAACTGGTACAGCGAATCATCAGTACACTGAACTGAGAACTGTTTCTTTCAGACGCGAACCAATGAGCTGTTGATGCTGCGCATGCGTGAACCTTCAGAGCAAATTATACATATTGGCATAGTAACTAGTCATAGGCTATTAAACATTTTTATTAAAAAAATCATACAACTGTTCACTCAATATATGTCAGTTAATTTTACTTCTGACTATTCTGCAGGTTAGTCTGTATTTTTATATGCCAGTTTTTGTAAGTTGAAGATTAGTTTATTAACTTTATCTTTAAGACACGTAAAACATCCACGTTTGCACATCAGTGCCTGTACTGGGTGTTTTAGTTGCAAAACTTAAATGTAAGAAACGTATTCAACTAAAGTTATGATTACAAAGAACTTTTCGAATGTGTTAAATTGATTGTATTAATATCTGCCAGCAGTGGGATGATGGAATTTGCGTCATTACGTCATTGTGAATTACGTCATTATGTCAGGACGTAAAAGAACTGGTGAACTGGATTTTTTAACTGGTTCATTAAATCGAACTGTCTGAAAAAACTGGTTCGCTGAAAAGAACCGAACTTCCCATCCCTACAATTTAGCAGATAAACAAAGTACAAATCTTAGGAAGCGTTAGGAATAAACGTTAGGAAGCAAATTTTTCACATTCACACTTTAAACTGTTTCCACGTCATTTTTCTGTCTCCATTTTGTCTCTGTGTCTCCAAAGCTGCAGCAGTTCAGATGGTTTTACCTTCAGAACCAAAGAACAGAGAAGATTTTCTGCAGTGTAGGTTTTACACACACACTCTCTCTCTCTCTCTCTCTCTCTCTCTCTCTCTCTCTCTCTCTCTCTCTCTCTCTCTCTCTCTCTCACACACACACACACACACACACACACACACACACACACACACACACACAGATACACACACGCTCACACAGATACATACACACACACACACACACACACACACACAGATATACACTCACACACACACACACACACAATGTTAAAATGTCTGTATTGTTGATCTAAACCTGATCCATGTATATAGAGCTGCATTAGGAGGATAGAAACACAGACAGGTGTCTCACACACACTTATTATAAATCCTGTGATTAACATCTAACATGTGGACTTTTTATTACTGTAGATTTCTGTTATCTGGCTCTGGATCCAAACACAGCACACCCTCATCTCATTCTGTCCGAGAAGAACAGAGTGGTGACATGGAGTAAGACACAACAGCGATACTCTGATCATCCAGAGAGATTTGACTCCTGGCCTCAGGTGTTGTGTAAGGAGAGTGTGTGTGGACGCTATTACTGGGAGGTGGAGAGGAGTGGCATTGTGGACATATCAGTATCATATAAAGAGATCAGCAGGAAAGGATGGTGTAATGGGTGTTGGTTTGGATACAACAGTCAGTCCTGGAGTCTGGAGTGTTCTTCTTCCTTTATCTCTTTCTGGGACAACAGCATTAAGACTGAGCTCCGAGGTCCATCATCCTCCAGAATAGGAGTGTATGTGGATCACAGTGCAGGAACTCTGTCCTTCTACAGCGTCTCTTACACCATGAGGCTCCTCCACAGAATCCACACCACATTCACTCAGCCTCTATACGCTGGAGTCTGGATGTGGAGTAATAAATCATCTGTGAGGTTTTGTGAACGAAAATAAAATGTTAGTAAAAGTTTTCAGTAAAATTCTAACTGAGGTGTGAGATTTAATTTGTCCCTGAGCTTCACTGGTCATTTTGTGTGCAGATACTGGAAAAGTAATGAATGCTGAATGTAGGATGTTTCTAGAAATAAGAAATGCTTTCAAACAGACTATTTAACTGTATGCACTCTTAGGATGGATTTATTATGCTTTATATGAAACGTTTCTAGCCTCCAAAAAAAAGTGTAGCACCCTGCCAGTGGGCGAGGAACTTTCAGGTTGTGTAAGGGGAGAGGTACCCGATCACCCAGCTGTAACTCCTGTGCTTAGGGATACTTTATTGATCTGTTCCTTCTGTACATATTCCATTACTGAGCGATAATGTGAGGGATGCTCCTCCCATGCCTCTTCATCCACGTCTATTAGGCCTCTTGAATGGTGTGAACATAGTGGATGCTTCTGCCTTCTCTCTCCAGCGTTGGTCAAACTGAACAAACTGTACAGAAATCTTTTGTTTTGAATGATGTAAAACCAACTGAAGTCCTAAAACAAATCTTGTCTTAATCTTATTATTTCATCCCTGGTAACCACTTTATCATAAATATGTCTAAAAGAACTGGCAAAGTGTTTAAAAATATTAATTAGTGTAAAGGAAAATCAACCATAAGACTTAAATTAAGAGTTATGTTTAGTAATACACACCGAGGATTGGATAATTAACAAATCAGTCACTGGACAAATAGGAGGTATTTATTACCAGGCTGGTCATGGGCCGAGATGATTGGCATACAGTATATCCACTGCTTCCGCCATCCTATCACTGATCCCAGGTTCCATGGTGCCAAAGATATTGATTACAACACAACAGACATCATCTCTGTGACTGACATCTATTCTGTGTGATATTATTAAATCTAGTGTGTGTTTACATTGATGAGTTGCACTAGTTATGTTTTGTTTGAGCCCAAGTGAGTTTAGTAAGTCCATAAATGTGAGTCCTAAAGTGTCGTTTGTGTCATCAACATGAATGTTAAAGTCTCCTACAATTAATGCTTTGTCAAAGTTAACCAATAGGTCTGAGAGAATATCTCTGAATTCTCTAAGAAAAACTGTGTAGGGCCCTGGGTTATACTTAGTAATCACTAAGTATAGTGGCGACACCACCTCCACGACCAGTCAGACGAGGCTCGTGCTTATAGATATATCCTGATGGTGTAGACTCGTTTAGACTGATGTATTTATTTGGTTTAATCCAAGTTTCGGTGAGGCAGAGTGCAGTAAGGCTATTATCTGAGATCATTTCATTTACAATAAGTGCTTTGGGTGCAAGCGATCTAATGTTTAGAAGTCCAAACCTTAAGAACTTTTTTTGGTTGTTTCTTTGGCATTTTCTGGTCTAATTACAGTAAGATTATTTCGAGAACTTCTCATGTATTTACTTTTTGATCTCACTGCTCGGGGAACAGACACAGTTTCTATAGGGTGAGCTATGTGTGCATTTTTTGTGTCAATGTGCTGAGGTGAAGGATGGCTATTGAGATTTAAATTTAAAGAGTAGTTTACCAGTCAGAAGGTGTTCAGCGCCCTGGAGATGTGGTTGGAGAGGATCTCCGCTCCAACTCTGCTGGGGTGCAGGCCGTCAGCACGGAATAGCCTAGGACGCTCCCAGAAAACATTCCAATTATCGATAAAGAGTAGTTTCTGAGCCTGACACCATGACTTCATTTAAAGCAAAAAGTCTACTGAACCTTTCAATTCCTCGCTGGTACATTGGAAGCGGTCCAGACACAATGATCCTTGTCGTGGGTGCTGTGCAGGGTGTTGAAGTCCCTCTTCAGGATCTCCGACTGCCTCAGGTTGGTGTCGTTCGAGCCGACATGAAGAACCACAGCTCTGGTGTTTCTGCTCAGGACTCTAGGTACCTGTGCAGAGACATCAAGAACACAAGCACCAGGCAAGCAGTGAGTGCGAGCCTTACCTTTAGCCACAGTAGCACGGACGTGGCGGACGATGGAGTCTCCAATGATCATGTTGTCGCAGTCCGTCTCGCGAAGGGGGGGCGAAGCGGTTCTGGGTGGGGATCTCGAAGACCGGTGGTGTTGGAGGGGGAGAGGTCCTCTGCCGGGCACCGGCACATGTCCTCTGCTGCTGCACCCAGGGCCCGCGGTGCCCTGGTGCCGGAGTGAACAGCTCCTGGGCAGGCCACTTCATGGGTGTGTTGAGCCGGGGGGTTTCCAGCGCGGCTTTCCGCTCCCACAGCTCGGCCTGCTTCACCTGTAGTTTGCGGATCTGCTTCTCCACAGCATCCAGCTCCAGTTTTACCGAGTGCAGCTCCAATGCATCCTCACCTGCGCTCAAAGGCAGAGACATAACCGACATGATGTTACAGAACAAGTACAGCAGATTGTGCTAGCGGTAGCCGAGCTAACAGGCTAGTTGTGCTAGCTGGCTAGAAGCGGACTATTTAACTTATTTATTTATTTATTTATTTATTTATTTATTTATTTATTTATTGTATAGGAGAGCAGGGTGGGAGCGAGCCACTGGACTGAGCAGGTCAACTCCCTGCCTCTCACTCCAGTCTGTGAAATGAAAATGTGGAAGATGCGAGAGCTTGTACTAGTGGTAGCCGAGCTAACAGGCTAGTTATGCTAGCTGACTAAAAGCGGACGCTGTGGGACAAGTAAATACGATGTCAAGAATTAAGGTGTAAGTAGGTTAAAGAGTAAACTCAAGATAACTCGGAATTCTGTCTTTTGTCCTTGTAAATAGCAGGTCACCAGGCACTGTCTGCCTACTAATGATGTTACAGCAAAATGACGATTAACTTGGCAAAGGGTAGCTAAAATTCTGTTGAGGAACTGGGATTCAAGCTCAAGCTGATTGTTTGTGCCACATCTCTCCTGTTTCTGGGACGTTTCTACCGCTCGGGTCACACCCTGTCCCTTGGGGGCAACCCGCTCCTGTTTAACGGGGCTCCTGACTGAGGTCTGGCACCTCTACTTTTACAGCCCGATGAGAAGTGCTTGCTGCTGCCGCAGAAATGGCAATGAGTGCAAGGTTCCTCTGTTTTCCACTGTTGGCAGTTGAAACTTGGTCTGACTCGTGAAGGATGAGGCTGGTGAAACTGCTGAGGGTAATGTTGTGGTAGCGCTCTACACCTGCTTGTGAGATTACTCGCAGGACATACAGTTTCTCTTTGCTCATGTACAGGCTTATTGACCTTCAATGCCTGGATAAGAGGTGTGAGGAAGCAGCATTCTTGCATACCCCTATCTATATTGAACCCCCCCCCCCCCCCGCCGCCTTATCTCATACACCACAGCTTACTATATTCCATTGCATATATATTCTGTTCTGCAGCTCAGTTCTTTGAGCAGCTGTTTGGAATAAACCAGATTTGATTTCACTCGTGTGGTTTGTTCTGTCAGTGCTCTGGAGCTCCTATTGTTTTGCAGAGATAAAGGGATGCGGACGAGTGCGAGGAGGAATGTTTCTTACAATTTGGTGACCCCAACGTGATACTCTCGATCAGGTAAGACAAGTTTGATTGACTACCTGGTCGGCAGTATTACTAGGAAGTGTTATCCCCTTTTAGAGGGAAGAGATATCCTTGGTTTCGTCTGAGACAGCCAAGAAGAGTTCTCCTTGGTTTCGTCTGAGAAAGCCAAGAAGAGTTACCCTTGGTTTCGTCTGAGAAAGCCAAGAAGAGTTATCCTTGGTTTCGTCTGAGAAAGCCAAGAAGAGTTAGCCTAAGTTTTGACAGGAAAACTAAGAAGAGTGCACTGTAGATTTCCTCTCTTGACTTCTCCGCGCCTCTTTTCTTTGCCTGTTGTAATATTATTGTTTGTTCATAATGGGGAACTCGTATCCCAAGCCTATGCCCGGTGAAACACCGTATGATTGGATGCTACGATGTGGTTTAGGATATTATGCACAACGATTTGTTGAGAATTTGGCTGGCTGGACTGAGGCAAATCCTCAGATTCCACCATACCCACGTGATGGTACCTTTGATCCAGGTTATTTAGCCTCCGCATACCGCATGATTTTTGAGGGTATAGGATATCCACAGTGGGAGTGTTGAACCGCCACCTTACTCTAAAGAAAAAGAAAAAAGGTCCCGTTGGCCTCTAATCGGCCTACCTCGCCAGATAACCATTACATTTTGTTGATATGCTAATTAAGAGTTTTCGTAACTGTCAGCTTACAGGAGCAGATTATCGATTTATTCTCCAGAATAAATTAGGCGATCAGCATGATAAAGAGAAATTGATCAAACAAGTTCCTGTGTTAAAACCTCAGAATGATGAAGTAGTAAATATAACAAAAAAAAGAGGAAGAAAAAGAACTCAAACTCAAGTTGTTTCCACATATTTTTGGAAGGATAATAAAGATGCTTTAAACCAATTGCGTCGCAGCTCACTAAATATCTGCTTAATATTAAACATGCTAATCGTGATCTCTCTCAGGTTACTAACTGTAAGCAGGAAAAGGGAGAGTCCACCTCCGTGTTTTGGACTCGATTTAGCCAGGTGTGGCAACATTTAGGATGAATAGAGCTCAACCTTTAACCTCCTTGGCCGTGATCTTATGAGTCTCCTGGGACTCTCTATAGCTTTTAGAGGT
This sequence comes from Tachysurus fulvidraco, assembly GCF_022655615.1. NCBI lineage: Eukaryota > Metazoa > Chordata > Actinopteri > Siluriformes > Bagridae > Tachysurus > Tachysurus fulvidraco. The sequence continues at coordinate 21,960,024 of NC_062528.1, read as the reverse complement.
TCTCACATGACTGTTCAGACCGCAGATAATTCTCTCACTCTATTCTTCCTCATAACATTGCTGCTGTTAATGTTTCATGTGCTACTAATTACTTGCCTCCTGTTTTGCTGTCTGTGGATCCTTCTTTGTGGGCAGATCGCAGGGATGAGGTGGTTTTCGTTTCCTGTCCTCCATACGAGGCCAGGATTAAACATTTAACTCCTGTATTTATTAGACAATATCCTTTGTCTCCTGAAAAAACTGCTGGCATTGACTATTTTGAATTCTCTTTTGCAACAGGGTGTTGTCACTCCATGCGTCAGCCCATACAATACACCTGTTAATCCAGTTCCTAAACCAGTTGGTTCGTGGAGGTTCACACAGTACCTGAGAAAGATAAATAAACTGGTTATCCCTGTTGCTCCAATTGTCCCTGATGTATCCTCAATTATAGCCTCTATTCCATGTACACATAGAGTCTATGGGGAAAAAGGCCATTTTGAGACCCGGTACCGGAAGTACCGGTACTCGGATCGCTTAGAAAAGTAATAGCAACAAACCTCAGACCAGGTTCTACAACATATCCGAATTTGGTGCATGTGGCTTGAAAGCCCTAGGAGGAGTTACTGGATAATTTTTTGTCGAAGCTTAAATAGGAAAACAGAATGTTGGCTTCTACAAAGCCAACATAAGAATTCTAAGCACTGTTTTATAATAAATGTTCTAATATATTACACCATGTTCAGTATATGTCTGTGTGTTAGGTTAAGCTAAAGGACAGTAGGTGAAGTGAGTAATGAGCTACAGTTGTCATCACATAATGCATGGGAGTTTGAGCTCACATTAGCAGCATAGCTACAGTGGTGTGAAAAAGTGTTGGCCCCTTCCTGATTTTTTATAATTTTGCACGTTTGTCACACATTAATGTTTCAGATCATCAAACAAATTTAAATAGAACATCAAAGATAACAAGTAAACACAACATGCAGTTTGTAATTGAAGTTTTTTATTATTAAGGGAAAACAAAATCCAAACCCACATGGCCCTGTGTGAAAAAGCCCCTCCCGAGGTTAAAACAAAACTTAACTGTGGTTTATTACACCTGAGTTTAATTTCTCTAACCTCACCCAGGCCTGATTACTGCTACACTTGTTTACAATCAAGTGATCACTTAAATAAGACCTGACTGACAAAGCGAGGTAGACCAAAAGGTCCTCAAAAGCTAACATACCTGGTTGCACCCTTGTCTGAACTTTCATAAACCAATATGTCATCAATAAATAATAATAAAACAAACTTCACATTAAGAGCAAAAAAAAAAGAAAAAGAAAAAAGAAGGTAAAATCAAAAAGTCCAAAATATCCAGATTATTTAGAGGTCTTGAAAATAGAAAGTAAAGATGTAAAAAAGAAAGAGGGAAATCTTTGAAGTACTTCCCCTGATTCCCCATTTGGCTCTACTTTAGGAAAGTTCATCTATGTCGCCGTTTATTACGCAGGTTTATTTGTCGCACTGCTGTTTTTGTTTCACGCTCTATCAGCTACTAAACAGAACCGCATGCGTCTTGCGGAAGAACATTGTAACCGGTGCTACTTCTCTCCGTTTATGACTATGGACGAGTCACCCAGGTCCTGAGCTATTCCACAGCGGCGACGACCCGCTGGACTAAAATAGTCTGGAAATAAACACTTATTATAGATGTACCTGGTGATTAATGATACTGACTCCAGTACTCACCGATATGGTTTTGGAATGAAGCCCCCCTAAAAGGGGGCTAGTCTCGCCCATGGGTAGAAGCCTGCGCTCATATAAGTTACTGGGGTTTGAATCTCTAAGTGGCGTAGTAGACAATTTCTCCTCGAATTTCATAGATTGTCTCTTGAGGTGGGTTTGATTCCCTGTCAAACGATTATGATCCGGTCACAGAGATGATGTCTGTTGTGTTGTATTCAATATCGTTGGCACCATAGAACCTGGGATCAGTGATAGGATGGCAGAAGCAGTCGATATATGCCTATCATCTCGGCCCATGACCAGCCTGGTAAATAAATGCCTCCTATTTGTCCAGTGACTGATTTGTTAATGATCCAACCCTCGGTGTGTATTACTAAACATAACTCTTAATTTAAGTCTTATGGTTGATTTTCCTTTAAACTAATTAATATCTTTAACCACTTTGCCAGTTGTTTTTGACATATTTTTGATAAAGTGGTTACCAGGGATGAAATAATAAGATTAAAACAAGATTTGTTTTAGGACTTCAGTTGGTTGTATATCATTCAAAACAAAAGATTTCTGTACAGTTTGTTCAGTTTGACCAACCCTGGAGAGAGAAGGCACCATTCAAGAGGCCTAATAGACATGGATGAAGAGGCATGGGAGGAGCATCCCTCACATTATCGCTCAGTAATGGAATATGTACAGAAGGAACAGATCAATAAAGTATCCCTAAGCACAGGAGTTACAGCTGGGTGATCGGGTACCTCTCCCCTTACACAACCTGAAAGTTCCTCGCCCTCTGGCAGGGTGCTACACTTTTTTTTGAGGTTAGAAACTTTTCATATCAAGTATAATAAATCCATCCTAAGAGTGCAAACAGTTAAATAGTCTGTTTGAAAGCATTTCTTATTTCTAGAAACATCCTACATTCAGCATTCATTACTGTTCCAGTTTTTGCACACAAAATGACCAGTGTAGCTCAGGCACAAATTAAATCTCACACCTCAGTTAGAATTTTACTGAAAACTTTTACTAACATTTTATTTTGGATCACAAAACCTCACAGATGAGTTATTACTACACATCCAGACACCAGCATATAGAGGCTGAGTGAATGTGGTGTGGACTCTGTGGAGGAGCCTCATGGTGTAAGAGACGCTGTAGAAGGACAGAGTTCCTGCACTGTGATCCACATACACTCCTATTCTGGAGGATGATGGACCTCGGAGCTCAGTCTCAATGCTGTTGTGCCAGAAAGAGACAGAGGAAGAGGAAAACTCCAGACTCCAGGACTGAATGTTGTAACCAAACACACACTCAAAATCCTCTCCTTTCCTGCTGATCTCTTTATATGACACTGATATGAACACATCACTGCTCCACTCCACCTCCCAATAACAGCGTCCACACACACTCTCCTTACACAACACCTGAGTATAGAAGTCAAATCTCTCTGGATGATCAGAGTATCGCTGTTGTGTCTTACTCCGTGTCACCACTCTGTTCTTCTCAGACAGATTGAGTTCAGGATGTGCTGTGTTTGGGTCCAGAGTCAGATAACAGAAATCTACAGTAATAAAATGTCCACATGTTAGATGTTAATCACAGGATTTATAGTAAGTGTGTGTGAGATACCTGTCTGTGTTTCTATCCTCCTAATGCAGCTCTATAAACATGGATCAGTTTAGATCAACAATACAGACATTTTAACATTGTGTGTGTGTGTGTGTGTTTGTGTGTGTGTGTGTTTGTGTCTGTTGGTGTGTTTGAGTCTGTGTGTGTGTTTGTGTCTGTCTGTGTCTGTGTGCGTGTGATTGTGTGTGTGCGTGTCCGTTGGTGTGTGTGAGTGTGTGTGTGTGTGTCTGTGTGTGTGCATGTCTGTTTTTGTGTCTGTTCGTGTCTGTGTGTGACTGTGTGTTTGTGTCTGTGAGTGTGTCTGTGTGTGTGTTTGTGTCTGTGTGTTTGTCTGTGTGTGTCTGTGTATCTGTTTGTGTGCGTGTGTGTGCGTGTTTGTGACTGTGTGTGTGTGTCTGTGTGTGAGCGTGTGTGTGTGCGTGTCTGTGTGTGAGTGTATGTCTGTGTGAGTCTGTGTGTGTGTATGTGTGTGTGTCTGTCTGTGTGAGTGTCTGTCTGTGTGTGTATGTCTGTGTGAGTGTGTGTGTGTGTGTGTGTATATCTCTCTCTGTGTGTGTGTGTGTGTATATCTCTGTGTGTGTGTGTGTGTGTGTGTGTGTGTATCTGTGTGAGCGTCTGTATGTATGTGTGTATATATCTGTGTGTGTATCTGTGTGTGTGTGTGTGTGTGTGTGTGTGTATGTGTGTATATCTGTGTGTGTGTGTGTGTGTGTGTGTGTGTGTGTGTGTATCTGTGTGTGTGTATGAGAGAGAGAGAGAGAGAGAGAGAGAGAGAGAGAGAGAGAGAGAGAGAGAGAGAGAGAGTAAAACCTACACTGCAGAAAATCTTCTCTGTTCTTTGGTTCTGAAGGTAAAACCATCTGAACTGCTGCAGCTTTGGAGACACAGAGACAAAATGGAGACAGAAAAATGACGTGGAAACAGTTTAAAATGTGAATGTGAAAAATTTGTTTCCTCACGTTTATTTCAGACGTCAACAACGTCACCATCTCAATTTATTCATCAGCTACGATTTTCTCCACAAATGTAAGATTTGTACTTTGTTTATCTGCTAAATTGATCTTGATGTCATTTACAAGACTGATGCTAATACTGTGTGATTTTCTGCAGTCTTGTTCCTGCTTACTTCTTATTTCTGTTAGATGAATTTTATGGCTCTTTTTACTGTGATACAGAAACAATGTTTGTTTGTTCACCTTCTGGTCTGATTTTGTTGAATTCCTCCTCACAGATTTCCTCGACTCGTTTTTTCAGACCTGATAGAGATTTCCTCACTCCATCAAATGAGAGATGTTGATTGACAGTGAAGCTGAGTGAGTCGTCACATCCAGGAGAAACATAGAAAGACGGGAAACTCTACAGAGAGGAAACACATCATAGAGAAGGAGAAAAGTGGACGAGAGGAACGAATGAATCTCAGACTGAATCAGAACAAAGACACACTTGTGATCTCAGACAGGAACATTTCTTGTAGCTGTAATGAGCTTTTAGGAGGAAACTTTGTGAGGAACAGCACCCTCTGTAGATCAGACAGTGAGTGTTACCTGGAGGAAGTGGATGTCATCGTGTGTGTGCGAAAGCTGCTCCATCTCAGTGACTCTCCTCTTAAGATCAGCAATCTCCTGCTCCAGTTCATTCAGGAGTCGTTCAGCTCGACTCAGGTCAGCTTTCTCCTGAGCTCTGATCAGCTGCATCACTTCCGAGCGCTTTTTCTCCATGGAGGTGATCATCTCAGTAAAGATCATCTCACTGTCATCTACTGCTGCCTGTGAACGGGTCTGTAAGGACACAAACACACACACAGAGAGAGAGAGAGAGAGAGAGAGAGAGAGAGAGAGAGAGAGAGAGAGAGAGAGAGAGAGAGAGAGAGAGAGAGATCTGAGATAAACTCTTTCTATTACAGTGATTCTATAATGTGTTTGTTTATGTGAATCTCTCAGTTTCCTCCTCACCTTAATAATGTCCACAGTCTGTTTCAGCTCCTGCACCTTCTTCTGCTTCTCCTGGATCTTCTGCTGGGATTTTATCTGATCCTCCTTTAACTCATTCTTTAACATAGAGTTTTAAGATGGTCTTTGTAAACTTTAGGTATAAAATGCTCTAAGAATCTTGTTACACCGTTGGCTGTTTAAAGTGCACTGACTGGTCTGAGCTTCTCACACTTCATACCAGAAGAACCTTTGACTTTTTAAAAAAATAAATCCACTTCACACTGAATGACAGTAGTATAACTCAATAGAAAATAGATTTAAAATACAATTTGTAAAATCTGACTTGGAAAAGAATAATGTTGTCCAGTTCTCACCTGTTTTTTAGTTCTTTCTGCTTTAGCTGAAACTGTATCATGGCCTTTGTGTTGATCCATCGTACACAAGTAACAGATGAGGCTTTGGTCAGTACGACAGTAGATCTCCATCAGTTTGTCATGTTCAGAGCAGATCTTCTCTTGGAGCTCTGCACAGGCTTCAACTAACTTGTGCTTCTTAAAGGCAGGAGACTGATAGTGAGGTTTAAGATGATCTTCACAAAAGGAGGCCTGACAAACCAGACAGGACTTGACGGCTTTGTGTTTTCTCCCTGTGCAGGAATCACACTCCACATCTCCAGGTCCAGCATGACAGTGAGCAGCAGAAGCAGCTTGGAGTTCAGTCTTCTTCAGTTTCTCCAGCACTTCAGCCAGCATGTTGTTCCTCCGTAGAACAGGCTTTGGAGTGAAAGTCTCTCTACACTGAGGACAGCTGTAGATGCCCTTTACATCCTCCTGATCCCAGCAGCCATTAATACACACCTTACAGAAACTGTGACCACAATGTAGAGTCACTGGAACACTCAGGACATCCAGACACACTGGACAGCTGAACTCATCCTGATCACTGGTCTCTGCCATTTTCTTGAACTCACAGAGAGAGAGAGAGAGAGAGAGAGAGAGAGAGAGAGAGAGAGAGAGAGAGAGAGAGAGAGAGAGAGATCTATAAGTTTTGTTTTCTCTGAAATGAACTTCCTGGTTCAGGTGTGTTATTGTGTAACAGAGAGAGGAGGTGGGGCTATATAGAGAAAAGGAGCTCAGTCTAGATAAAGGTGAAGTTACACAACAGAAGAGTATTTTATAATGATACTTCCTCCCCCAAGCTTTTAAAAGATTTTCTAAAAAATAAATCTTTTTTTTATAAAGTTTTTAAAACTTACTCATGCTAACTGTTAGCCAATTAGCACAAGTGTCTCAAATCTATAAAATCTGCTTGTGTAATTTAGTGCTCAGTTCTGGATCTTTTTCCAAAAAAAAAAAATAACAAAAATTAGGATAATTGAGGATACAGCATAGACAGTATTTTATCTCTCAAAGGTTCAATCTAGTAGTAGTAGCCTTTATTGTCACTGGTCACAAGTACCGTGAAATTAGCCATCAACCTGTCCAACATACAATACATACAATATGACAAGGGGGGGACAGGACAGGAAGACAGTGAATTTGAAAAGAAATACAGCATAACATGAGGGAAGGGAGGAGGGAAAAAAAAAAAAAACAACCCCCAGACTATACTCCAGAGGAAGTACAGTGTGGGAACAGGAAAAACACCTCAGCAACATAAGCACATAAACAGTACGCCATAAACACATGACTTGCAACAGGGGAGGGGAGTGGGGGGTGGAGGTCATCCAGCACAGGCAAGTAGCCATCAGGGCCTGCAGCCTTTATCTACGGCGCTGGTCACAGACCCGCTTGTCAGACTGGCGGTACGAAGCGGCGAAGGCGTGGGGTGGGGGTGGGGAGGTGAGTGCATATCTTTATATATGTGTGTGTGTGTGTGTGTGTGTGTGTGTGTGTGTGTGTGTGTAAAAGTGTAGGCCTGGAGAGTCGTCGCTCCCAGCATCCAATCTTGGTGCCTCAGTCCGCAAGATTGTCATAGCGATACACAGCAAATTGCCATGGAGGCAACCTTGATTAGGTCCTAGAGAGAGTCAACAATCAGCAGGTGTCTGTGGAAGTGGGGGAAGGAACGCAAGAGAGTCCCGCAGCAGTGCTCTGCCGGGGGAGTTGTTGTTCCAACAGCGGCCTTGGCCAAGGCCAGTGCTGGTTGAGGGGAGCCGAAAGCAGATAAGATTGGGATTGTTTGGTCTTGGGGCGAGTAGACGCATTCCAATTTACACGAACACTCTCTTAGTCCATTCTGGTCTCCATTTTTCAGTATCCAAAGCAGTGAGCTTTACCGTGATGTTATCCATATTGCGGTTATTTGTCCCAGCCTCAGTGCTGACCACTCTGCCCACTGCATCAATCATGGCGGGCAGCCTTGGGAGATTTTGAAAAGCTGTTACCGTTTTCTGATTTCGTCGATAATCCAGGGCAATGCCTAATCCAATCAGCAGAACTCCTGTTATCATGGTTCCGAATAGGTAGATATCTTCAATGTCCTCCACGGAAAGAGGCGCCAGACACACGACCCGCCACCTCTCCCACGCATCCATTGTATAGCCAGCTGCGAACGTTCCGGCAGGGCAGTCAGGTTCCCCCGAACCCAAGCTTCTCGTCGAGAAGATGGTGTCAATTGCGTTGAGAGACCAGTTTATCAAATCCATGATATTTTAGTTTGGAGAGCAGTGCAGAGAGAGTCTCTCAAAGTATAAGACAGTAGACGAGACGAAAGAAGCAAAGCAGTGAAAGTAAGGGGAGGAGAGGGAGAGAAAATGCGACCGCCTTCGTTGAGAGCCAAAGAGAATGTGAATCTATTCCGGGGGATCTACACCAGTCTAGCAAGATCTGAAGCTTCTAGAAAACAGAATGAAGGCAGACTCACAACATGTTCCAAAATTTTATATATGTCTGCTTTCAGCTTTCTCAATAAGAAAGGAAAAAGGGGTTTCAGTTGTGTTAGTGTAGTACCTGTATAGATGTACCAAAAGGATTAATTACTGAAATAATGACACGGAGAACGCTGCAGTGATGGCTTCCGTGACGGTGATTAATTCAAAATCAACATGAACATAGACATAACAAAAACTCAATATATGACAGTATCAATACATGTGTGTATCGCCACTTCTTCACACTTTCTTAACTTTATATGCTTTTTGCAAGAATGGAATATTCTGAAACATACATATAACTTAAATTAATATGTAACCCAGGTTACCAGAGTAACACATAAATAATGTTATTAATATAATAATAATAATAATAATAATAATAATAATAATAATAATAATAATAATAATTTTTGTGTATTGATAAGTGATATATTGTTTTTTGATGCTTGAATGTTTATTTTTGATGAATCAAACTTGAAGTTATTGAACAAAGTTCAATAAAAAAAAACTTTGTTGAAGACCAATGGGAAAATTTCCCGAAACCTGAGTACACGAGTAATAACAAAATTTAGAAATAAGAATTTCATTTGTGAGATTATTATTTTTTTTCTTTGTTTTAATTATTTCACATTGATTCAATTTACCTTATGAATGTTGAAACACACATTGTATGTTCAATCAACCTGTTCCTCGAGTCCGTTCACTGTTGTTGTTGCATCTTTCTCCGTAGCGTACCTATTCTTCTGAAATGCTGGTCCATAGATTGGCATATAATGCGTAAATTATTTATATAATCTATAAGTTATTAGCCAGAGGGAAAGTGTTACAAAAATCTTGGTTAGCCAGCCAGGTGATTGATTGCCTAACAACAACAGTGACATCTCAGTACGACACAAAGGTAATTCTTTCTGTGAAACAAGCTATCCCAGTGTTAACAGTATGGATATAGTGTAGCGAGAAAACGTGAATGTTTCCGATGCTGTCATAGTTGATGGCATAACATTGAGTGAATCTGACCAATACTTAGAAGCATGGCTTGTACGGTATGGCAGCATTAGTCGGAATTTGCTTATTGATGATCCAACATCTGAATTTCATCGGCAGGCTATAATAGAGTTTGCACACAGCTCTGCAATGAAAAACCTGAAGCCTCTGTTGCCTTTAAGTATTGTTAGCCCTTCAGATGCAGATGTCAGATTCATTGTCCGTGCCTTAAGCAGTGTATACTCACCTGTAGTTAAAGATGGTGCTACTAAGGGCTATTTCTACAATTGAAAGCCATTGCTAATGCTAGTGGTAAATCTTTTGAAGAAGTGCTTCAAGAAGAGTTGGTAAAGATGAGGTCATTTGGCCCACCCACAGAACATTTACCCAGTTGTCATGTAGCAGACTCCCAAACTAGGGGACTCAGTCCTGCCAATTCAGTCTCAGTCAATGACTGTGCATCACCCGCCATATCACAGAGAATGGGAGGGAGTAGGGATGAAACCTTCTCACCAAACGTTCCCCGCTGCTATGTGTTGAAAGCCAGAAAACTCAAAACCTGTCCAAGGAGAATGAAATGAATGCTGTACCCAATACTGGTGGAATTAACAATCCTTCAGCCTCAGGAGTACCGTATCCAGTTCTGACTATGGATATGATTGATCCTCCTGGTGTGCAAAGAGTCGTGGTGGAGCACGTTGTGAGGACAAGTGATATGGCAGCCCAGCATACTTCCCTATGTCTCAGATCTTTCTCAGGGAAAATTCCACGTCCACCCAAAGAACCAGACTTTGAAACATGGCGAGCAAGTGTGCAGTTCCTACTGGATGATCCATCTGTTTCAGACTTGTCTCGTACAAGAAGAATTCTAGACAGCTTGCTTCCACCTGCTGTTGACATAATTAAGCACATTAGTCCACAATAATCGCCCTCAGTATATTTAGAGTTACTAGAATCAGTGTATGCATCAGTGGAGGATGGGGAAGAGCTGCAGGCAAAGTTCATGACGATGTTGCAGAATCAGGGAGAAAAGCCTTCCAGCTACCTGCAACGCTTAAAAGTGATGTTGAATGCTCCAGTGAGGAGAGGTGGCTTTGCAGAGAGGGAGCGTGATTGCAGCTTGTTGAATCAATTCCGTCGGGGATGCTGGGATAACAGCTTAATTGTCAATCTTCAGCTGGAAAGGAGAAATAACCCACCTTCCTTTGCAGAGGAAATAACCCACCTTCCTTCCAGTGCAGAGGAAGACCGGCGAGCTGCAAAGGAGGATCGGATGAGGAGTCATTTTGGGATGACTAAACAAGGTCTAGCCCCTCCCAAGTCACGAGCTGCAGCTCACCAGTTGTCTGCTCACTTTCATGAGGTAGTCAGTGGAGAAGAATGGAGTGAAACAGACTCCATGAGAAGGCAAATATCAGAAATTCATGCTCAACTTGCCTCCATGCAAGCATTGACTCACCAGAAGTGCCAGCCTGCTTGCTCAAAAGTGGTGGATGTGACTTCACTAAAAAAAGAACTGACTGAACTACGAGCCCAGGTTCAAGCTGCAGTTTCCCAAAAGGTCCAGAACAGAAGCTCAGAAGCAGAGGAAATTACTGAATTAGTAAGACAGGTTGCAGAGCTAAAAGCTCAATTAGCTGTCTCAGAGTCACAGAAACATCAGCCAGAAAGAACATCCAGGTTCAGGAGCTCTTCTGCTATGTCACAGCCCAAGCAGACAAGACATGAAAAGAGTAAAATAGTCAGTATTAATGGATAGACTCCAGCTCGACTGCATCCAGGATATTGCTTTGGCTGTGGGGAAGATGGCCATATTGCCGTAAATTGTGAAAATGATCCAAATCCTGCCAAAGTAGAATACAAACGACGTCAGCTGAGAGAGAAATCACAGAGTTGCATCCTCACAGTTAAACTCCAATCAGTCTCTGTAGCGGGGCATACAGAAACTGAGGAAAGACCCACATGCCCTAATAAACCTAGAAGAGTATTCAGCAAGTGTTGTGAAGAGGTAATGCAGAGAAAATTACCAAGAGGATTGGTTGGAATGAAGTGTACTGCCCAGTTGTCTGTTGAAGGAACTCCAGTGAATTGTTTGCTAGATACAGGTTCCCAAGTGACCACCATGCCACTTTCCTTTTACCACGATCATCTATCTAATCACCCAATGAAGTCACTTGATTCTTTACTGGAAGTGGAGGGAGCAAATGGGCAGTCAGTTTCCTATTTAGGCTATGTAGAGTTCACTCTGAAATTTCCTAAGGAGCTCTTGGGAGTAGAAGCAGAAATTACCACATTAGCTCTAGTGGTTCCTGATTTGATGAACATGCCCCAAATCTTTGTGGGAACCAATTCCCTGGATGCTCTTTATGCGAATCATGCTCAAGAAAGCTCTGGAAACCTCAATCCAGCTTTTAACGGATATCGAGCAGTACTACAAATTCTGCGTGTCAGACACAAGCAAATGAGCACTGAAGTTCTGGGATGTGTGACGTTGGGAGGAATTACTCCTAAAATTGTGTCAGCAGGGAGTGTAGCTGTTCTTGATGGTGTTGATCATATACGTCACTGTTCTCCAGAAAGCTTAATAACTCTAGGGCAGCCAGAAATGTCTTCTATGCCAGGCGGGTTATTAGTGGCTAGCAGATTATATACTTTGCCTGTTAAACGCTCCTATAGTTTACCTGTAGTGGTGAGAAACGACACCCAGATTGACATTGCTGTTCCACCAAAAGCTGTGATTGCTGAAATGTATGCTGTTCAGCGCGTAATTGAGACACAGTCAAGACATGATGCGCCTCAGACTCAACTGAACTCTCACAGCTCACAGATAAAATTTGATTTTGGAGATTCCCCCTCACCAGCAGAGTGGAGGACCCGAATATCAGCTCTATTGAACAAGATGCCTGAGGTTTTTCCTTACATGACATGGATTATGGGCATACAGATTAAGTGAGACATCACATCAAACTTAGTGATGAAACTCCCTTTAAACTTCGACATAGGCCCATTCACCCACAGGATGTCGATGCTGTTCGCAAGCACCTGAAAGACTTGTTGGCTGCTGGAATAATCAGAGAATCTGAGTCTCCCTTTGCCTCCCCTATTGTGGTGCTGAAGAAGAAGGATAATTCCGTACGCCTATGTATCGACTTCAGAAATCTTAACTCTCAAACCATAAAGGACGTCAAATGCTCCCAGTACCTTTCAACGGCTCATGGAGCGCTGTATGGGTCATCTGAACCGGAAAGAGGTGTTAGTGTTCATAGATGACCTTATAGTTTTTTCAGAGCCACTTGACGAACATGAACGTCGACTATTGGAAGTACTTACCCATCTGAAAAAATATGGCTTGAAACTCTCACCTGAGAAATGTAAATTTTTTCAAACCTCAGTGCGATATTTGGGACATATCGTTTCTCAACGTGGCGTAGAAACAGATCCAGCTAAAATCGAGGCCATTAAAACCTGACCAAGGCCCCAGAATCTCAAAGAGCTGAAATCATTCTTGGGATTTGCCGGGTATTATAGGAGGATTATAGGAGGTTCGTTCAGGATTTTTCCAAAATAGTCAAGCCACTCAACAACCTCACGGCTGGATATCCCCCAATTCGAAAAGGAAAGAAGTGTAAAGACATAAATCGTCATTACTACAACCCAAAAGAAAAGCTAGAAGACAGATGGGATGCTTCTTGTCAGGAGGCTTTTGAGAAAATTGTGGAGAAATTAACAACTGCACCGGTTTTGGGATATGCTGACCCTAGATTGCCATACGTATTGCACACTGACGCCTGCACCATAGGCTGAGGTGCTGCGTTATATCAAGAACAGGAAGGCCAGTTGAGGGTCCTTGCTTATGCTAGTCGAGGACTAACTAAAAGCGAAGCCAGATACCCCGCTCATAAACTTGAATTTCTGGCCCTCAAGTGGGCAGTTACTTCAAAGTTCAGCGACTATTTGTACGGGGCTGAATTTACTGTTGTAACCGACAGTAACCCTTTAACTTACATCCTGACTTCTGCCAAATTAGACTCCACCAGTTATAGATGGCTGTCTGGTTTATCAGCGTATAAATTCAAGATCCAGTATAGAGCAGGAGCCCAAAACCATGCCGATGGGTTGTCCAGACGTCCAAATGGTCAGCTGTTGAATGATCTGGAGCCGCCGCAAAAAGAACAGGAGAGGATTAAACAGTTCACTCTAAATCATCTAGCTGAGATGGATGAAGATCTGTCAGTGATCCTGCCAGAGGCAGTGAAAGCTGTGTGTGAGAAGCATCAGGTTAGCCTGTCCCATGATGGATGCCCTGTCTTCATGACATTAGCAGAGTCCATGGTGATGGATGCGGGTGCATTACCCCAAGGATTCCAGGAAGAATATGAACATGGCTTACCTGTAATCCCTCACCTCCCTGAGGAAGATTTAGCAGCCCAACAACATGCAGATCCTGAGTTGAAAGAGGTCCTGGAGTACATAGAGTCTGGTGAAAAAACCCTTAGTAGGACATCCCAGTCACCTACCATGGCTATGTGGATGAGAGAGTGGAATAAGCTTGAAGTCAAAAATGGAGTGTTGTATAGAAAATTAGCGTTACCCATGGATCTTCGACAGATGGTACTCACCAGTCTTCATGATGACATGGGTCATTTAGGGATGGAGCGAACTCTTGATCTCTTCCGTTCCAGGTTCTATTGGCCTAAAATGGCTGATGCTGTGAAGAGAAAGATAAAAAACTGTGAGCGTTGTATTCAGAGGAAAGCTCCACCTCAGAGAGCAGCTACTTTAGTGAACATACAGACCAGCAGGCCTTTAGAGCTGGTCTGTATGGACTTCCTGTCAGTAGAGCCAGACCGTAGCAACACAAATGATATATTGGTCATCACAGACCATTTTACAAAATATGCCATAGCGATACCTACCAAAGATCAAAAGGCTCGGACTGTGGCTAGATATCTCTGGGATCATTTCCTACTGCACTATGGCTTCCCAGAAAAATTGCATAGTGATCAGTGTCCAGATTTCGAATCCCGAACCATTCAAGAGCTGTGCAAAGTCGCGGGTATTCGTAAGGTGAGGACGACCCCCTATCACCCAAGAGGGAACCCAGTGGAGCGGTTCAACAGGACCCTGCTGCAAATGTTAGGAACCCTGAAAAACGACAAAAAAGCCCACTGGAAGGAATTTGTCAAACCGCTTGTGCATGCCTGTAACTGCACAAAGAACGATGTAACAGGGTATTCACCTTATGAAATGATGTTCGGACGCCAGCCTCGATTGCCTGTGGATCTTGCCTTTGGACTCCCAGTCAATGACTCTTCCCAGTCTCACTCGCAGTATGTGAAATCTCTTAAGGACCGGTTAGAAGAGAGTTACCAGCTTGCAACTCGCAATGCTATGAAGGTAGCAGAAAGAAACAAGAGGAGGTTCGATTGGAATGTAATTGCTTCCATTCTGGATATAGGTGACCGAGTCCTAGTGAGGAATGTTCGGCTAAGAGGAAAACACAAAATAGCAGACAGATGGGAACCCGACATCTATATTGTGTTAAAGAAAAGCAGTGGTATTCCCGTGTATATAGTTCGGCCGGAAGGAAGGGATGGTCCAGTGCGTACCTTGCATCGCGATTTACTTCTGCCGTGTGGGTATTTGCCCAGCACTGAGTTGGAAGAATCTGTTCAGCAAAAAGAACATCATAGGAATAGAAACTTTGCATAGTCATTCTGATTCTGAGAGTGAATCTGTTCACATTGATGTACCTGGAGAGTCCTTTGAGTTCACTACTAGAGTTATTCCTGAAGAGAGACCAACTCATGAGTCAGCGAGTTCATTGGTTACAAGAGACTTACCTGTACCAAAATCCACTGTCTTCTATCAGCTAAGAGATGATTCACCTGTTGAACGAAACCCAATTAGTGATGGAGTTGAGATGAACTCACCTGTGATGCATCATGCAGAACCAGACATCTATGGAGTTGAACCTGAAATAAATAGAGAAGAGGGATTAACAAAAGTAATCTCAGAAAAAGAATGTGATGAATTAAGTGAACTACCAGATGAGTCATATGATGTGGTCAATGAAACTGGATTAGATGCACATGAAAAGAATTTTACTCCCTATCCTGACTCACCTCCTGTCAGATATCTTCCAGACATTCCATCTGTGCCAGAGGAGGCAGGAGAGATGGGACCAAGACGTTCAAAAAGGCAGAGTAGACCCCCAGACAAGTTGCAGTATGCACGGCTGGGAAATCCCTTGATTTCAGTCATCCAGTCTTTATTGCAAGGATTGAGTTCTGCACTTTCCGAGTCAGTGGAGGAATCTGATTATATAAGACGTCACAATGCTGAACCCAATGCAGTTTCACCTGTGTGACTGTGTGAGGTTACCAGAGTAACACATAAATAATGTTATTAATATAATAACATACAGATGTATAAATAAAACAATTGGAAACTACTTAAAATAAATGTATTTACAGAGAGATAATATTTATTTTATATAGATTTATATATTTCTACTTGATTATCAGTGTGACCAATCGCGAGTGGTTTTTAACCCGAGCATGAGCCAATGAGAATGTAGCGGAGTGGAGAAATTGGTTTCCGGTTTTGCACGAGGTTTGCTCATGGAGTTAGAGGCAGCCCTTGTTAGCGTGCATAGATGCAGAGGAGCGCGGTGTTTGCTAAAGCTCCGGTGAAACAGAAATAAAGAAATAACCTTTTTGATGTGCTTTATCGACGAATTGATGTTAAAGAGAAGGATAAAATTGGATGTGCTGTAGCTGCACCTTTCTGGAAATTTCTCTGAGTTAACTTGCTCCTTGGTCAGGTTTTTTGTTTTGTTTTTGTTTTCTGATGTTCGAAGGCATGTGTTCCGAATTTGTCCCGGCATTCCAGTGGTTTTGAAGAGGGTTTGGACTGGCGAGCCTCCCTTGAGTTGTTCTTGGACACTCTGTAGAAACACCAGTTTTTTTTCTATACTCTGCAAATGGTAGGAAATCAAATATTTTTTTCTCGTTCGGATGAAGACATATTTTTTCCCTCATCGACAGTGAAAAGACATTTGTATCTCTATGCAAATTAATTGAAGGACTGTTTTCTTTGAAAGACTGAGAAATTGAAAGTTTAGAGATCAAAGGACATTTTATTTCATTGAGAAGTGTCAGTTTTTTTTGTGTGTTGATAAGTGATATATTGTTTTTTGATGCCTGAATGTTTATTTTTGATGAATCAAACTTGAAGTTATTGAACAAAGAACTTACTTTGTTGAAGACCAATGGGAAAATTTCCCGAAACCTGTTAAAACACGAGTAATAACAAAATTTAGAAATAAGAATTTCATTTGTGAGATTATTTTTTTTTCTTTGTTTTAATTATTTCACATTGATTCAATTTACCTTTTGAATGTTGTTAAATAAACACACATTGTATGTTCAATCAACCTGTTCCTCGAGTCCGTTCACTGTTGTTGTTGCATCTTTCTCCGTAGCGTACCTATTCTTCTGAAAAGCTGGTCCATATGACGCGTAAATTATTTATATAATCTATAAGTTATTAGCCAGAGGGAAAGTGTTACAAATACTTCCTCTTAAATTGAAATAAAACAAGCAAATCGTCTGAAACAATATAACATAATTAAGAACATCAACAACATCAATATTTTAAGTAATTATAAAAGATAGCCTCTCGTGTTGACCACGAGGTACCCATACTACGCATGTGCTCAGACACACTATCAAAAGTAATACAAAAGTTTTCAAACCGTTTTCAACACACTTAACTCAATAGTATCGCATTAAATAGTGTTCGTTTTTAAATAAGTGTCTTAATTTACAACTACTGTACCTGTATAGATGTACATAAGGATTAATTACTGAAATAATGACACGGAGAACGCTGCAGTGATGGCTTCCGTGACTGTGTATTAATTCAAAATGAAGTGCATCGGGGCGCATCACCTAGTGGCGGGCGTGCGATGACGTCATCACGCAGGTACGTCAACTAATAATTAACACAATAAATGCGCTAAATTAAACACTTGTTTTATGTAAAAATACGAATTGGAAATTAACCACTATTTAATGAACACTATCTAATGAATATTATAAAAATAAATGTAACATTTTTATAATGCATTTAAATGTAAATACTTTCAGTATATCACACTCTCCCCTCCACTGTCACAGATATGCTCAGTTTACAGTATTTACCTCTTTACCCAGCAGGTGTCTACAACATCATTCATTCATTCATTCATTTTCTACCGCTTATCCAAACTTCTCGGGTCACGGGGAGCCTGTGCCTATCTCAGGCGTCATCGGGCATCAAGGCAGGATACACCCTGGACGGAGTGCCAACCCATCGCAGGGCACACACACACTCTCATTCGGGGAACGGGGAGAACATGCAAACTTCACACACACAAGGCAGAGGCGGGAATCGAACCCCCAACCCTGGAGGTGTGAGGCAAACGTGCTTACCACTAAGCCACCGTGCCCCTCTACAACATCAAATATACAAAATAGTTGTCACGTTACTTGTACATTCTCCTTTCTTTTTTTTATCAAGCATACATTCACAATTGTGATATTGCTCATGTCAACTTACAAAAGTCCTTGTTCATCAATAGACAATAGGCACTTGTTTGTAAATAGTTCCATGCGGTAGTTCTAGAAAAATAGGAAGTCATTTGCAAACTCCATTCATTTGCTCCAGCAAGAAAAATATGACAGGCCTTCGAGAAAAAAAAACTATTCAAACAGTGTCAATAAGGAAAGTCTCAGAATGATTCAAAGTGTCTGCAGATTTAAAACCGCACAACAGTCCATTACTTTCCAAAACCTGAGTACAGAGTATTTTTGTTTTGCAATAGTGTCTCACTGTAGCAATAAACAGTCTCTGGATAACGTTCTGTATAGTGACATCTCACGCCTTCAACACAGGCCATACGGTGACAAGATAGAGGGTGAGAAGGGTATGTAGTAGTGCAATTTAAAGTTAATAGCACACATATGTAGGCTGGGGGTAACAAAGGGGTGTTGATGTCCAGGGTGTCACAGCTGTCGTCCCACTAGATGCAAAGCGTGGGTAGGGGTTGTTGCCAATTATCTGCATATTTTAGCATGATGGGGAGACAAGATTGTCATAGGTAAACTTTCTAGGTGGACGTCGGGTTCTCCTGGTGACTGTCGATGGGAAGCCTTGGCGAGCGCCCGAACAGAAGGTGGAAAGGTGAAAAGCCAGTCACATTTGGTACAGTTATAAGCAAATATGAGTTTATGAAGTGAATCTTTCCAATTAGATTTTTGTCTTTCAGTCAGGGTTTTTAACATCTATAGTAAAGTCTGTTTAAATCTTTCCACCTGCCCATTCCCCTGGGGGTGGTAGGGTGTTGTCCTTGAGCCGGGAATGCCACTATACTTTCTGAGCTGAGGGAAAAACTGATTTTTGAATTCTTCTCCATGATCATGGTGAATTCTTGATGGGAATCAAAATTTGAGGACGAAGTCACTGAATAACCGGTCAGCCACCGTTTTTGCTGATTTTGAGGTGGTGGCGTATGCCTGTGCAAATCGAGTGAAGTGGTCAATGATCACCAAAATGCATTCATAACCTCCCTTGCATTTGTCCAAGCGAAGGAAGTCAATGGACACCAATTGAAATGGGTAGGTAGATTTGATGCTTTTAAGTGGTGCTCTCATCTCTCTACATTTTTTTTTGTTTTAGGCAGGAGCAGGTTCTGAGGACATAATGTTCAATGTCTTTTTGCATGTATGGCCAGAAAAAATGATCTCTAATGAGACTGATAGTATGGTCAAGACCCTGATAACCCATCTCATCATGCAGTTCCCTTAACACAGTTGGTCTGAATTCAGTCGGTAATACCAGATGGGTCCTTTGGGATGTTTTTCGAAACAGAATACCATGTTCATCCAAATTTAATTTATCCCATTCTCTCCAAAGACTTCTGGGTATTGAACTGGCTGAACACCACTGCTGTAGAGGCTTGGATACTGACTGTAAGTGTTAAATGATTTTTCCAATCTCTTTTCATCCCTCTGAGCTTGTCTAATCTCCTCTTTTGACAGGGTTTTGAGAGGTTCCACGCTGTCCGTCTCACATGCTGATGCACTCTGGCAGGCTATAGTGAGGGGTGCATTTTGATCATTTTGAATCTCCACTGCTTGGATCATTGCTCCTACACCATCAGATGAAAGCTCTTCTGTGTATTCTCTCATTTCCAATCTTTTACATATTGGCGATAATAGCTGAGCAGGCCCAGTACTTTGCGTAATTCTCTCACAGTGTTTGGTGTCTTATCTTTGAGTGCTGTTACAGCAACAGTATCTGCAGGGTCCACACGGCTACCTTCAGCTGAGACGAGTCTCCAAAGATAACGTACTTCATTCTTGAAAAGTTCACATTTTCTCGGTTTCAGTTTAACTCCGTTGGATTTCAGTCTTTCAGTACTTTCCTCACTGCCTCAACATGTTCATCAAATGACTCAGTGAAGACAAGAATGTCATCGAGGTAGGGTATGCAGATTTTATCTCGTAGTCCCTCCAGGCATTCCACCATAAAACGTTGGAATGCGGCTGGCGAATTCATAAGGCACCATTCATATAAGCTCCACAATGTAGTGAATGCGGTCAAGTGCCTGCTCTCCGGGGACATAAAACCCTGATGATAGGCCTTTCTTTGATCTAATAGAGAGAACCATGCATTGCCTCCTAGTCCATCTAGTACATCCTGCACCCTAGGTATCGGCTGGCGGTCAGGAAATGTTTTGCTGTTCAGCTCTCTGTTCAGTCGACACACAATCTGAGGCTCCCATCTTTTTTCGGATGCAGACGATTGGGGATGAGTAAGGAGAATGGGATTTCTGCACCCATCCTTGGGCAATCAGATAAGTAGTCCTTCATTTCCTGGTATAGCGAAAGTTTAGGAACTGAAGTGTAGGTGTGATCATTTAAGGTAAGTCTCAGTTGCAATCTTGGAATACAGCCAATGTCATCGTCTGACTTTGAGAATTCGTGACATTCCTCACGCAACATCTGCTTTACTTGTTGTTGTTGGATCCCATGGGTCATTGTTGACGTCTGCACTAATGGTTTCTTTTGGGTCCTGAATAACAGAGGCTGTGACTGCACTCTGTGATGTTGTGGCTGGTAGGACCGATTTAACTGCTTGCAGTGTCCCTAGTTCTGTTCTGCCAATAAGTGTGATGTTGTGATCTGTTCCATTCTGCACACTGATAGTAACCGATGGGCGAGCACCTTTTTTCATAATAAGAAGGGTGTCAAATAGTTCAAGTCCATGAGAATGTTGTGGGTTTACATGTGGTTCAGCAAGATGCTATCTTGTGACACATAAGGTACTTTTACCTGACATTGAATCTTCATAACAGTGTGCTTGGGGATGTTCACAGTTTCCTTCACTGTCCTAACTGCATACTCTTTGGAGTCCTCCGCAGACACTAAAATGATGAAGGTGTGAACCTCCTTCTTCTTGAGGCTAGGGAAAGCATTTCTAACAGTCCTATACAAGTTTACACCAGTCCCATTAGGAAATCCATTCACTTCATGTTGCTTCATAATCTGCTCAATGATGTTATATCCAATGATAGGTCTGGACAATTCTTGGTCCTTCAGAACAAGCACAGGAATTATTAACAACCTCCCCCTGGTCCCAGGAGATGCCAGCTTAAATGTCATTTCCACCCACCCACAGTATGGCATGTTTGTTCCATTGGCTGCTACTGTACCAGTTGTGAAAAAATCTGGCACTTCTGTTGCCTCAGAAATATTTCTCATTGTCAGTTCAGGTGCATATTTTGTTTTCCATTGCTCATCTATAACACATACTTGGGAGCTTGTGTCCCATAAGGCTTCTGTCTTTTTCAATTCAATTCAATTCTACTCAAGTTTATTTGTATAGTGCTTTTTACAATAGACATTGTCTCAAAGCAGCTTTACAGAACATAAACATAGAGCAGAAGGTAAACATAATTAATGATAAAGGAAATAACAAATAATAAAAGTAAAAGAATTGACAGAATAAAAATTCTAGATTATTATTAGATATATATAGTTCACAATGTGTATGTATTTATTCCCCTATGAGCAAGTCTGAGGTGACTCAGGCAGCAGTGGCAAGGAAAAACTCCCTTAAATTGGTAAAGGAAGAAACCTTGAGAGGAACCGGACTCAAAGGGGAACCCATCCTCATATGGGTGACACTGGGGGTGTGATTGTAATATACAGTCAGTTAAATGTTGTATTGGTGTAAGGATCATGGACTTCGGATCTCCTTAGTATCACAGAGTCTAACTGGAGATATCTCAGGATTCTTAGAGTCGGCCTCGGCTCAGTGGACGTCCAAAGGCTTCGTCCCACCGAGGAAGTTGGGAGCTGGCACAGTGTCTGGATGCCTCGGGATGGGTACAAAGAGAGAAGCAGTGGAAAGGGATTAACATATCTGCTGTTCATAAAAATGTGCAGGTCTGATGTACTAGTGCATGATACTATAAGATGTATTATGTGTACGCCTGACTAAAGAGATGAGTTTTTAATCTACGTTTAAACTGGGAAAGTGTGTCTGAGCCCCAAACACTGTCAGGAAGACTATTCCAAAGTTTGGGAGCTAGATAAGAAAACACTCTGCCACCTTTAGTAGACTTAGATATTCTGGGAACTACTAAAAGTCCTGAGTTTTGTGATCTCAGAGAGCGTGAAGGATTGTAACTTGTTAGAAGACTAGTTAGATACATGGGAGCTAAACCATTAAGAGCCTTGTACGTAAGTAGCAGCAGTTTGTAATCAATTCTAAACTTAACAGGTAGCCAGTGTAGAGATGATAAAATTGGGGTTATATGATCATACTTTCTTGTCCTATTGAGAACTCTGGCAGCTGCATTTTGGACTAACTGTAACCTATTTATTAAAGATGCAGGACAACCACCTAGTAATGCATTACAATAGTCCAGTCTAGAGGTCATGAATGCATGAACTAGCTTCTCAGCATCAGATACAGACAGGATGTTTCTCAGCTTGGCAATATTTCTAAGGTGGAAGAAGGCTGTTTTGGTAGTATGGGCGATATGATTTTTAAAAGACAAGTTGCTGTCTAATATAACACCGAGGACTTTCACTGTTGAGCTAATAGTAACAGTACATCCCTCTAAATGGAAGTTAAATTGTGAGAGTTTCTGTGCACTGGTTTTTGGACCTATGAGTAGTATTTCTGTCTTTTTGAAGTTTAACAATAGAAAGTTGCAGCTCATCCAGTCTTTTATCTCTCTAAGGCATTGAGTTAATTTGGACACTGTGGCTATTTCATCTGGTTTTGATGAGATATATAACTGTGTGTCGTCAGCATAACAATGGAAACTAATCCCATGTCTTCTAATAATGTTCCCTAATGGAAGCATGTATATAGAGAAAAGCAGAGGTCCTAGAACTGATCCTTGAGGGACCCCATAATTAACTGGTAATAAACTGGAGGATTCACCATTTAATTCTGCAAAATGGTATCGGTCAGACAGGTAGGATCTAAACCAAAAGACTGACCATGAATACCTGTGTAATTTTGTAAGCGATCTAGAAGAATGTTGTGGTCTAGTAGAACTAATAAGGACATACAGTCTTGGTCCGAAGCTAAGAACAAGTCGTTTGTAACTATAACAAGTGCAGTTTCTGTGCTATGATGGGGCCTGAAACCTGACTGAAACTCTTCAAGGATGTTGCTCTCCTGTAAGAAGGAGCTCAGTTGAGCAGACACAACCTTTTCAAGTATTTTAGACATAAACGGAAGGTGTGAGATAGGTCTGTAATTTAATAGTTCATTAGGATCCAAGTTAGGTTTTTTGATGAGTGGCCTAATAACTGCCAACTTAAAAGACTTTGGGACGTAACCTAAAGATAACGAGGAGTTAATGATATTAAGTAGAGGCTCACCAGCTTTATGTAACACTTCTTTCAGTAGTTTAGTTGGGATGGGGTCTAGTGAACATGTTGTTGATTTAGTTGTAGTAATAAGTTTATCTAACTCTTCCTGTCCTGTACTTGTAAAGCTGTGTAAAGCCTTAGGTGAGATTGTGTCACTGGTTGCTCTCATATGTTGAGCGTCACCTATTTTATTCCTGATACTTTCGATTTTATCAGTGAAGAATCTCACTACTAAGTCCTCACTACTGAAATGTGATGGAATAGTGTGTTCAGATTTCTGGTTTTTTGTTAAACTAGCCACTGTGCTAAATAAAAACCTGGGATTGTTCTGGTTATTTTCTATGAGTTTTCTCAGGTGCTCAGCCCTAGCAGCTTTTAGAGCCTGTCTATAGCTGGACATACTGTCCTTATACGCAATTCTAAAAACCTCTAATTTAGATTTTCTTCATTTCCGTTCGAGGTTACGGGTCTCCCTCTTGAAGGTGTGAGTATGACTATTATACCATGGTGCAAGTGTTTTATCTCTAACCTTCTGTAATCTGACTGGGGCAACAGTGTCTAATGTGCTAGTGAATATAGCGTCTATGCTGTTAGTCATTGCATCTAGGTCGTTTGAGTTTAAGGGTACAGTAAGATGTCCAGACAGATCAGATTATTTGTGAATCTGTCTTTGGTGGTCGGAATAATGGTTCTACCGAGTCGATAACGTGGTGAGACATAGTTAGTCTGTTCTATAGGTAGTGTGTACATTATGAGGTAATGGTCAGTGATGTCATCACTTTGAGGTATGATATCTATATGTTGTGTAACTTCACCTTTATCTTAGTCTGAGCCAGTGTTGCCAGATTGGACTAAAGATTTCCAGCCCAACTACAGCTTACATTTACATTTACATTTACAGCATTTGGCAGATGCCCTTATCCAGAGCGATGTACATAAGTGCTTAAATCTCTAACACTGAATACATTAATGCTGGTTCACTAGGTTACATACTTAAGATACCATGAGTTTCAAACATTTGTTCAAAGTTACAATGAAAAAAAGTGTCAAAGGTTGTTTTTTTTTTTTTTAAATGCAAAGGATAAGGAAAGAAGTGCTAGTTGAAGTGCTTCCTGAATAAGTAGGTCTTCAACCGCCGCTTGAAAATAGCCAGTGACTCAGCTGTCCGGACCTTTAGGGGAAGTTCATTCCACCACCTTGGTGCCAGTACAGAGAAGAGTCTTGTAGTATACTTGCCTCTTACCCTGAGAGATGGTGGAACCAGTCGAGCAGTGCTGGTAGATCGGAGGTTGCGGGGTGCAGTGCGAGGAATGATGAGGGCTTTGAGGTAAGAGGGAGCTGGTCCATTTTTGGCTTTGTAGGCCAGCATCAGTGTTTTGAATCGGATGCGTGCAGCTACCGGAAGCCAGTGGAGGGATCGCAGCAGCGGGGTGGTATGCGAGAACTTTGGCAGGTTGAAAACAAGCCGGGCAGCTGCATTTTGGATCATTTGCAGAGGACGGATTGCGTTAATAGGCAGACCTGCCAGCAGTGCATTGCAGTAATCCAGTCTAGAAATGACAAGAGACTGAACAAAGTACCTGGGCAGTCTGTGTGGACAAAAATGGCCGAATCCTTCTAATGTTGTAGAGAAGAACCCGACATGAGCGACTCACGTTAGCAACATGAGAGGAAAAGGACAGTTGATTGTCCATGGTTACCCCAAGGTTGCGAGCTGTGGCTGAAGGGGAGATCAGATCGTTGTGCAAGGATATAGCAAGATCATGACCTGGTGATGAATCACCTGGGATGAACAGCAGTTCAGTTTTGCTAGGATTGAGCTTTAACTGATGAGCAGTCATCCCTGATGAAATTTCTGCCAGACATGCTGAGATCCGGTCAGAAGCTGTGGCATCTGAGGGTGGGAAAGAGAAGATAAGTTGTGTATCATCAGCATAGCAGTGGTAAGAGAACCCATGTGATGGAATAACTTCCCCAAGAGAGTGAGTATACAGGGAGAAAAGAAGAGGACCAAGTACTGAGCCCTGTGGGACGCCAGTGGAGAGTCTGTGTGGAGCAGATGTCACTCCCCTCCATGTTACTTGATATGAGCGTCCTTCCAGGTAGGAGGCAAACCATTCCCAAGCTGATCCGCAAATCCCAAGACTCTTGAGGGAGGATAAGAGAGTCTTGTGGTTGACCGTATCAAATGCTGCTGAAAGGTCAAGGAGGATAAGGACGGATGACAGTTTGGCTGATCTAGCAGTATGTAGCTTCTCAGAGACATCCAAAAGGGCTGTTTCTGTAGAGTGAGCTGCTTTAAAGCCAGACTGTTTGGGATCTTGGAGGTTGTTCTGTGAGAGATAGACAGACAGTTGATTATAGACAATGCGTTCAAGAATTTTTGAAAGAAATGAGAGAAGTGATACCGGTCTGTAGTTTCTGATGTCTGATGGATCCAGAGCAGGTTTCTTTAGGATGGGAATAACCCTTGCTCTCTTGAAAGTAGTTGGTACCTGACCAGATGCTATGGATCTATTGACGATAGTGGAAATGAAGGGCAAGAGGTCTTGTGAGATGGTCTGGAGCATAGTGGTAGGGAGTGGATCCAATGGGCAGGTGGTAGGATTGCAGGACTGGATGAGTTGTAAAATCTCTTCTGCTGCCACAGTTGAGAAATGTGACAACGAAGGTGTAGGGGGAATCCATACTCTGAGATGTAAGTGCAGTCGGGGCTGAAGTGAAGGTCCGGCAGATTTCCTCAATCTTCTCCTGGTAGAAAGAAGCAAAGACTTCTGCAGTCAGGGAGGATGAAGAAGGTGGAGCCGTGGGGTTGAGCAGAGAAGAGATGATGTTGTGGAATTTCCGAGGGTCATGTGAGGAAGCTTCAAGCTTTTCCTTGTAGAAAGAAGTCTTGGCAGAAGTCACATCTGAGGAGAACTTGACAAGAAGTGTTCTGTAAAAATCAAGATCTGCATCAAGTTGTGATTTCTTCCACTTTCTCTCTGATGATCTTAGCTCTCTTCGATTGTTGCACAGCACATCTGAAAGCCAAGGAGCAGAACAAGAAGTTTTCTTGGGTTTAGTGAACATAGGGCAGAGGAAGTCCATAGTTGAGGAAAGAGATGAGAGGAAAGTATCTGTGGCTGAGTCTAAGGGTAGTGAGGAAAAAGACTTAGCATCAGGAAGGGAAGAAAGAGTGTCAGAAGCTACAGATGAAGGGGAGACAGAGTGAAGGTTGTGGCAAGTAAGAGCGAGGGGGGTGAGAGGTAGTTTTAGGTAAGATGGGTAGAGTGGTGGTGAAGGATACCAGGTGATGATCAGAGATGTGGAGTGGGGTAGCAGTCACGTCTGTAGCTGGAGAAGGACGGGTGAAAACCAGGTCCAGGACATTGCCTCCTTTGTGTGTGGGGATGTAACTGTTGAGTGTGAGGGAGATAGAGTCGAGAAGAGACAGGAGGGAAGTAGAATGTAGCTTGTCAGAGGGGAGGTTGAAGTCACCAAGCACTGTCAGGGGGGAGCTATCGGAAGGGAAAGCACTAAGCAGTGAGTCCATTTCTTCCAGGAAGTGTCCTAGGGGACCAGGAGGCCGGTAGACAACAATGATAACAAGGTTGATAGGAGAGGTAACTGAAATGGCATGAAATTCAAAAGAAGAGATGGTTAAATGAGAGAAGAGTAGAGGTGTAAAGCACCATTTCTTTGACAACAATAAACCTGTACCACCACCCCTGCCTGTTTCTCGTGGTGAGTGAGAGAAAGCATAGGCAGAGGATAAAGCAGCTGGTGTAGCAGTGTTCTGTGGGGATATCCAGGTCTCTGTTAGAGCAAAAAAATCAAAGGAGTAATGGGAAGTTAAAGCAGAGATAAAATCAGCTTTCTTTACCGCAGACTGACAATTCCAGAGCCCACCTACCACTACTGTTTGAGACTTACACAACAGAGGAGGGTAGATGAGGTTATTGGGATTGTGACCTCTGCTTTGTGGATGAGAGCGTCTGCGAGAGTAGGCCTTGAGTACAGAGATGGGTTTAAGGCACATATTTGTAGTCAAACAAGAGTGAGAATTAAGGTAATGTTAGAGAGAGAGAGAGAGAGAGAGAGAGAGAGAGAGAGAGAGAGAGAGAGAGAGAGAGCTACTAACAAACCGCTACAGACGTGTAGCGGAGAACCTTCAATTTAAATAGGTAAGCCCTGCCCCCAATTCACACCTTAAGGGAGACTGAAACTACTCCTGATTAATCAGCTGAGAGAACAACAAAAACCAACACTATAAAAATCAACAATGTTATAGAATATAACACAATTCAAATCATACTACTCTAGAACAAAGTGAGTTAAGCAAATAGTATACAAAAGACAGGAACCTACTTTACCAGAAGACAATATAATCAAATGTAGAGAGTTAAAGCACACTTAAAAAGCCCAACTACAGCTTTTAAATATAAATGATAATTTTAATAAAACACAAGGTCTACATCGGAAACCTCAGAAGGGGACAACATTTTTTATTGTTCTTGTGCTACTATTGTCAGAACTACAGTTCTTTTCTAATACAGTCGGCCACTTCTCAAATCATTTCATTATTTTTGTATTCACATGCTGTTTCAAATCATTTAACTGTGCTCTGATTTCTGATTGACAGTATTTACAAAATGCCTTTGGCATGATGATGATGATGATGATGATGATGATGATGATGATGATGATGAATGATGATCACTGATGATGATAATGCAGTTTTGACGACATAACGAATTAGCCTGCAACAACCCGATAATCAAGCTTGAAGTCTGATTGGACAGGATTCCCCTGAACCTTATTGGCTAACCTGAACCATACCTAATTTGAACGTCAATATACATTATATAATTTATTTTATAGTTAGTCTTCATTATGAAATAATAAAGAATACTGTTTATAATCAAAAAATAAAAACCCGCCTGTTGCATCAAAAACCAGGCCAAATTTTAAAGACCCGCCCAATACATTTTTATCTGGTCGGACATGACCAAAAGGAACCCATTTTGGCGGGAACCAGCCCAATCTGGCAACACTGGTCCGAGCTCCTTTTCTCTATAAAGCCACACCTCCTCTCTCTGTTACACGATCTCTCTCTCTCTCTCTCTCTCTCTCTCTCTCCCCCTCTCTCTCTCTCTCTCTCTCTCTCTCTCTCTCACACACACACACACACACACACACATTACAGAGTCTCTGTGAGATAAAGAGTTGATCTCAGATCTGTTTGTGTGTGTGTGTGTGTGTGTGTCAAATCAAATCAAAGTTTATTTATAGAGCACCTTTTTAAAACAGCAGGTGTTCTCCAAAGTGCTGTACAAACAATATAAAATAAACAATAGAACTAAAAAGCATAAAATAATAATAATAATAATAATAATAATAATAAATAAAATAAAAACTAAATAAAAGTAATAAAAATGCAATAATATACAATAATAATTAATAACACACACTAAAAAGAACTCCTAACAGGTAACTCTCATACTGTGTTGTACAGTATGCTGCACCATACAAATATGTTTTTAAATGTGATTTAAAAACAGCAATTGAAGGAGCCTGCCTAATGTACAAAGGAAAATTATTCCAGAGTTTGGGGGCCGCTACTGCAAAGGCACGGTCACCTCTGCTCTTTAATCTTGCGTTGGGGGATACTAAAAGCAGTTGCCCAGCAGACCTAAGTGCTCTGGATGGAGCATATGGCTCCTCTTACGGGTCGCACGGCACGGAAGTAGCAGTGACCACTAGGGGATGACCCAGAAACAAGCTTCAATTCAACTTTAAAGCATCAAATCCTCCAAAAACACGAAAAACAGACAAAACTGACCTAGGTGGCGCTAGACCGGTTTTTCCCTTACCTTTAGACGCGTCTCTTTCTTCACTGGGGTAATATATTCCAACACAAAAAATCCACACAGGTCCAAGGAATTGAAATCTGTAAGCCTTTTAATCCAAAACGCTCTGGTCACGCCGCAAATATTCCGTTAGTGTTCTGAAAACTGGAAACAGAAGTGCGCCATCATCTGGTTTTGCCGCTCTAACTCCTAATTGGGATATTCAAAAATTCAAAGTCTACGTCATTTTTATAGCCCAGGTCCTAACGAATCAAATAAGCCCCCATTTGAGCCAATCGGTGCTTGTATGGCAGAGATAGACGGCTGAGAAGCCAATGGTGGCATGACCTAATTTTTGGGAACCCGCCTTTGACTGACAATTACTCCTTCCAATAGCAATGAAATGGGCTGGGACCTATACAGCCGTTTAGCAAATAAGCAGACAGTTCCAACGGTATATGACATGCCGTATGTTCTTTGCCTGTGTCTGCGTGAACTGGATGCGCGGAAGAATTCTTGCGTAATCCCTGACCTTTTGTCCCTCTCACAGCTCAGGGCGTCAAGTTACAGGCCTGTTTTCACACCAGAGTGATAGAGAGAGAGTCTAGGCTTATTTATGGCTTGTCAGACTGAGCCTGCAGCCTTTTATTTCAAAGTTATATAGTAAACAAGTACACAAAAATGCTGCACCCGACGACCAGGGCCGTAGAAAAATATTCATATAAAATCCATTTTTGGGTCTTTTGACTTGAAATTTTTTTTGATGAAAGCCAAGACATGTGGCTATGACTCACAGTTGTTGGTTTGTCCCTAACATGTTCCAGAAAAATAAGATTAATCAGTTTATCAGAAAAACAACCCAGGCGGACAGGAAAATCTGCATTCAAACCCCTGTAACTTTGTGCCAGTAAGGCCTAGAATCAATCTGAAACTAGAGAATCTCTTCTTTCAAATGAGACCAGGCTCACCCCTGTGTGTCAAACTATGTGGGAGCTGTACCACTTTTTGTTGGATAATGGATATAGGCGGAGGTCCATAAGAGGTTAATAGGTCTGGAAGATACTTAGGACCAATCTTATTTAATGATTTAAAAACTAAAAGTAAAATCTTGAAATCAATTCTAAAATGAATGGGCAACCAATGAAGGGAACTGTGTGTGTGTGTGTGTGTGTGTGTGTGTGTGTGTGTGTGTGTGTGTGTGTGTGTGTGTGTGTGTGTTTTCTAACAGACACGTTCACAGGCAGCAGTAGATGACAGTGAGAGGATCTTTACTGAGATGATCAGCTCCATGGAGAAAAAGCGCTCGGAGGTGATGCAGCTGATCAGAACTCAGGAGAAAGCTGAAGTTAGCCGAGCTGAACGACTCCTGAATCAACTGAAGCAGGAGATTGCTGATCTTAAGAGGAGAGTCACTGAGATGGAGCAGCTTTCACACACACATGATGACATCCACTTCCTCCAGGTAACACTCACTGTCTGATCTACAGAGGGCGCTGTTCCTCACAAAGTTTCCTCCTAAAAGCTCATTACAGCAACAAGACATGTTCCTGTCTGATATCACAAGTGTGTCTTTGTTCTGATTCAGTCTGAGATTCATTCGTTCCTCTCGTCCACTTTTCTCCTTCTCTATGATGTTTCCTCTCTGTAGAGTTTCCCGTCTCTCTGTGTTTCTCCTGGATGTGACGACTCACTCAGCTTCACTGTCAATCAACATCTCTCATTTGATGGAGTGAGGAAATCTCTCTCAGATCTGAAAAAACAAGTCGAACAAATCTGTGAGGAGGAATTCAACAAAATCAGACCAGAAGGTGAACAAACAAACATTGTTTCTGTATCACAGTAAAAAGAGCCATAAAATTCATCTAACAGAAATAAGAAGTAAGCAGGAACAAGACTGTAGAAAATCACACAGTATTAGCATCAGTCTTGTAAATGACATCAAGATCAATTTAGCAGATAAACAAAGTACAAATCTTACATTTTTGGACAAAATTGTAGCTGATGAATAAATTGAGATGGTGACTTTGTTGACATCTGAAATAAACGTGAGGAAGCAAATTTTTCACATTCACACTTAAACTGTTTCCACGTCTCCAAAGCTGCAGCAGTTCAGATGGTTTTACCTTCAGAACCAAAGAGCAGAGAAGATTTTCTGCAGTGTAGGTTTTACACACACACACACACACACACACACACACACACACACACACACACACACACACACACACACACATATACACACACACTGAAGTAAATTATACTGACATACGTGTCCTTTAGTTACACTTGTTTTCGGATTGCGTAGGAAACCCTTCCACAATCCCAAAGGATGTGTCCTAGTTTGCACGGGTTAGTATTGACAAGTATCTAACAAAGGTTCTGCTCCAAGTTCTTCTACCTATTCTATTGATTGAATCTTTAGATGAAGGAGTCAGACTTAGACCTTTTTGTCTTTTCAGGATACTCACAATGGGAGGCCTTGTTTTTATTAAAAGCAGTGTAATACAAATAGATCTGTTTAATATATGTAAGGTAAAAGAAAAGAACATTACAAACAAAAAGCTTTCACTGTTACTCTTTGTCTTAATATCTAAAACATACCAATGAAAATTATATAATTTCTTAATCACATAATGGTTACATACACTCATATAAAGGTAAATGAAACTTGTCATTATAAAAATGAAAAAGAAAATTTATATAAAGGTAAAGGAAACTTATCATTATGAAAAATGGAAAAGAAAACTTATAATAATTCTATAATCTTCTCTCAGCAAGATGATTGGTCTTGATCCAACTGTCTAGGTACAGTGTCTGTTCCTCTGTGTGTTGAATCAGGTTCTTCCTTCGTCTTTTCTTTACAGTTTTTTAATCAGATATATTCAATTTCTTTATGTCAAATAACAATTTCCCCATTTCTTTTAGTTTATTTTCCACAGCTTCCTTTTTCCTCGCTCTTTGTCTTTGTTGTCTTTTATTTCTTTTCTCTCTTTTTGCTGCATTAATTTCACTTTGTTTCTTTATAGTATTGGATGAGATTGTTAGATGAGGATAACCATGTGTACGTTGTATGGCAGTTACATGTGATATGTGTAATAGAAAAATGTTGTGAATAACAAAAATGAACATTGAACATTCTTTATCAATACACTCACCTGAAATTAGGAACAGCAAGGATAACATCCAGCATCTTGTATAAATAGAGAACTGCTTTTCAAACCAACTAACTCACTCTGTTCAGACTTAGGTCGGGACAGACTGACTTCACACTTGCAAGTGTATTGAATAAAGAAGTTTGATACTCCACATGATTCTGCTACGTTCTTCTCTGCAACTTAGGAAAAGTTTACTTGAACTATTATTTCTGATTAATAGAATAGAATTTTCTCCACATTTTCTGGGGGCTCGTCCGGGATAGTTTGTTCGTCCACAGGACCACCTGAGAGGCGACGGACTGCTGCAGAAGTCACGTAAAGTTGTTAACAACCTCCTGTCTGACCCAAAGGACAGTGGGACTCAGAGTGTGACTGGGACGACACTACTATCCTATAGGGAAAAAGAACCTTGCAGAGAGAAAGAATGAGCAGACTCCAGAGGGGTTTTTTTAAACGACGATTGATGTAAGTACAGTTTTTGGTGCACATAGTGAAAGGGAAACTGGGTTTCCGCTCACTTGACTGACGAGCAGTGAGAACATAATGAAAGGGAAACTGGATTTCCGCTCATGTGCTGACGGGCCGTGAGAGCATATTATTGTTAAGCATGGGGTCCTGTCGTACTGTAGCGATTTTGGCTCGCGAAGCAAGGTAAATATTTATAAGTAATTATAACACGTTATAGTGACTCTAAATATTTTAACCTAAGTTGAAATTAACGGTACTGGAATTAACGTTACACTTATTTGGTCTGTTCATCCGGCGAACAGGCCGTGTAACCTTTATTAATTCTATGAAGGCGGTATCTTCCCGGCCCAGGAAGGTTCACTCCTCCTTTACTTTACACCGTAATTTGAATTAAATTAACTTAATAGAGCATGTAGTTCAGACCAGATGTTGCAGGTACTTTAATTTGTGAGCGATACTCAGAGACAATCACTTATTTGGCACAAAAATATGGCATTTAATGAATGAGACAAACACAACATAAACTAACTACACAAACAAACAAAAGAAATAGAGAAAACGAAGATGAAAATAAAATAAAACAAAAGAAGTTAAAATTGGGGAAAGGGAGGAAGAGACTGGAAAGAAGGAATTAGAGAAAGGAAGGAAAGGAATGGCAAGCTTAAACTTCAGAATTAATCACACCCTAACTGGGAAATCGTCACAGAAACTTAAATTCACCTTATTCAATGAAAGATTCCTACTTAAAAATATGCATCTAAATTGGTTGGTAGAGGAAACGGTTACTTGCATTGGCTTACTGCACAAGAGTCCGGATGCAACAGAGAAATTTCTGAAGAGTCAGTTAGGGTGGGGTCAGACGTTCTTCCAAGTTCTCCGGAAGATCAGAGCAGTTGTCGTTCTTGGAAGTGAAGCTTGCAGGAACTTCCTTGAAGGAAGATGGAGTCGTCTTGAAGCTGTTCCGAAAGTCTCCGGATTAGTGGTGTTTGTGACAATTTAAAGGTCGCGAACTCCACGCATCTTTGGGGAGATGACCAATACTTCGGTCAGGATTTTGGAGGGAAAAACTCCCTTTGTTTCAGGTGTCTGTGGGCGTGGTTTAGCTATCAAACTTTTAGATGACTTTAAAGTTTGATCCAGGGTGTATTAAGACAGTATGGCGCCTTTCGTGCTCAAATAAAATACACCAGTGTTTGAAAAATGAGTAACCGATAATTTTGTGGTCATTTGGATACTAAACATGAAGGGTAATGACGGTATAATGGCAGCGGTACATTATATACACAGATCAGTAATCGAAGGGTAACTGATGTTAATACGATATTGTCTTCTTATATTGGCAAAGAAACAAAAAATGAAACAAAAACAAGATGCACTTTCATTAGGGAAGTAAAAAGAAAACGATAGCTTCGTATACATTCTGACATCAGACCTTAAAGGGGCATACAGCATTAGAACAGGTATACATTAACATGCCATGATCAGTAATTAGAGTATAACTGATTTTAAAATACAATGTTGTTTTCTGACACATGAATAAAATACACCCTTGTCAGGAAATTAAGGAGCAAATAATTTTAAGCCAGGCAAGCCTTAAAAGAAGAAACACATTACAAAAAGGGTTATAAGAATGAGAACCTTAGAGTACCTTATCTTCGGGTTTTATTAGTAAAAGGAATGTCTCATTGTTTGTGTGTGTGTGTGTGTGTGTGTGTGTGTGTGTGTGTATGTGTGTGTGTGTTGAGGGCCCCTAATCAGAGAAGCCGCATGGGGTTACCTGGTCTTTGTGTAGGCTCCAGTCATTCTGGAGCCAGGTGTGTGTGTGTAAAACTGGGTTGCTCATCGGTTAATTGAGGAGTAGATGTTGAAATTTAGGGTGCCTGGGACATGAAATCTAAAATGACTGGTACCAGACGCTACAGTACTAAGAGTGTGTATAAGGAAGAGAAGGATGAGGAAAATGTTTTGCAGAGTCTGGGACTTAGCTAATATGACAAGGGATGTCTAAGAGAGATGTATAGGCTTATGGAATCAAAGTCTGAAAACTGGGAGAATTTAGGGCTTTGAATGGCTAGTACACACGGCACCCCTGATGTAACTTTTTTTTTACCGTTCAAAGATGGCGCCGGTGTGTGTGGCAGGCCGTCTCTTCTCTCTAACCGTAATCATGTTTGTGTTGTTTTTACTAACTACTTTTAACAATGTAGACTCTCTACTGGTGTATGATCGCCAGACACTTCTGAACATTAGAACGAATATGGAAAATATGTTAATTTATAATTCTGGTGACTCGAAAACCTCACCTCACCTGCACAATTTACCTGCATATCTCTGCCAAACGCCGCTTCCTGCTCGGAAGAAAAAGCGACATAGACGGCGGGGGAAGTGTGGGGGCCTGCTAGTAAAAATTAAATCCCAGCTGGCAGTTTCCCACAGTCCCCGTAGAACGTTAGCGGAGTATCAGGTAGTCGACTGCTTTTATATTTCCATGCGCTCTTTGGATCCTGTTTACACCTGGCTGGTACCGGTGGTCGACGCCAACGAGGAGTCCGGGGTTCCCCGGTCAGTGTCTCCCCGCTTGCGGAGAGGTGGAGTAAACTCATCGTGCCTACGGGTGTTGGATCGTGAGACCCGGATAGCAAATAAACCAGCTCCAGCCAGGATTGCTCTGGTAAATGCCAGATCACTGATAAACAAAACGTTTATCTTAAATGACTTTTATACCTCAAACAACTTGGATCTACAGTGCGTGACTGAAACCTGGATGAATGAGGGTGAGTTAAGCCCGTTCTCAGAGATTTTACCGTTAAACTGTGGCTTTCTCAGCTGTCCACGACTTACAGGACGGGATGGAGGAGTTGCTATTATTTTTAAGGAAAAATTAAAATGCCGGCGTGTGATGTGCAACACGTACACAAGCTTTGAGCTGATTGTGTTTGAACTGAATCAACCTGACCCAGTGCTATGCGCTGTGATTTATCGTCCTCCCAAATACCATATAGACTTTATAAACGACTTTTCCGATTTTCTGGCAGAAATCAGGCCGAAGTATGACAGAGTTTTAATCGTTGGAGATTTTAACATCCATATTTGTTGTCCCTCCAAACCGTTGGTTAAAGACTTCCTAAATCTCATTGAATCGTTTAATTTAACGCAGTTTGTGGCCAGCACCACTCATGAGCACGGACACACATTAGATCTGGTCTTATCATGTGATCTACCTGTTAATAATATTAATGTTTGTGATGCTACTTTTTCTGACCACATGCCTGTGCTATTTGAGATTTCTTGTTTTTGTAGTCCGAAACCACGTGCTCCTGCTCGTCGCTGTCGCTCATTTAACTCTTTAACTGCAAAACGGTTTACTGATGTTTTTAAAAACACAAACATGGCCTTCTCAGTGTCCACTCAACATTATAATACTGATGAATTAACCTCATTATTTTATTCTTCTTGTGAGAATGCACTGGACATTGCTGCCCCTTTCAGGACTATGCGTGCTAAGCCAAAATCTGAACCATGGCTGAACGACACTACCCGTGCTGCAAGGTGTGAATGCAGGAGAGCTGAACGGCAATGGAAAAAAGATAGGCTGCAGGTTTCGTCTGATATCTTGAAAGACAGCTTGTTCAAATATCAAAAAACTGTAAAAACGGAGAAGTCAAGGTATTTCTCAAATGTCATAGCAAAAAATTCTCATAAACCTCGTGTTTTGTTTAATACTATTAATTCTGTTTTACATACATCTCAACAAATAAGTTTGGAATCTTCCAAAGAAACATGCGAAAATTTTTTGCAGTTTTTTAACGACAAGATTGTGACTGTTAGAGCCAATATTGTTCACCCTTCTGCTGATATGTCTTCTTTCCCTGTGTGCTCCTCCGTTTTCAATCAGTTTGAGCCAGTGTCTCTTGCCTGTTTAAAAGACATCATTGATAAAATGAATCCATCTTGTTGTCCCTCAGACATTATTTCCCCAGATTTCCTAAAGAAGGTTTTTGAAACCCTTGGCCCTAACATTCTGACGATTGTAAATAGTAGTCTCACTCATGGAGTTGTACCCCTACATTTTAAACACGCTATAGTGGAACCACTGATAAAAAAACCTAACTTGGATTCATCGGTTCTTGCTAATTTTAGACCCATTTCAAAACTCCCATTTCTTTCCAAAATATTGGAAAAAGTTGTTTTTAGTCAATTATTGGCCTATCTACACTTGCATGGCTTGCAAGAGTTGTACCAATCTGGTTTTAAATCACTTCACAGCACGGAAACGGCCCTGTTAAAAGTTTATAATGATTTATTATTGACCACTGATGCAGGTAACTATGCTGTTCTTATGCTGTTAGATCTTACTGCTGCGTTCGACACCATAGATCACAATATACTAATCTCTCGCCTTGAGCATTGTGTTGGTATAAAGGGTGCCGCGTTACAATGGTTTAAATCTTATCTGGGTGAAAGAACTTTCTTTGTACGTCTTGGGGAATTTGTGTCTTCTACTGCATCTCTTGTATGTGGAGTCCCTCAGGGTTCCATTCTTGGACCGATTTTATTTTCTTTATATATATTACCTTTAGGGTCCATTTTTAGGAAACATGGCATTTCATTTCACTGTTATGCAGATGACGGAACGTCTTTGAAACGGAACCATGCAAACTCTGTGGCACCTTTGCTGAGATGTCTTGAAGATATTAAAGCCTGGATGGCCTCCAACTTCTTAAAGTTTAATGAAGATAAAACTGAAATAATTTTATTTCGACCTGGCGGTAAGATTAATACTCATGATGTAGATCTGGGTGACTTAAAGTCATTTGTGAAGCCTGTTGTCAAAAACCTGGGGGTTTTAATGGATGGTGACTTTAAACTAGAAAAACAGATTAATTTGGTAGTTAAATCGTGTTTTTTTCAGTTAAGGCAATTATCTAAAGTCAAGTCATTTGTATCTTTTACTGATTTTGAGAGGGTCATCCATGCTTTTATATCATCCCGCCTGGACTATTGTAATAGTCTCTATGTAGGCATTGGTGAGGCATCTCTAACACGCTTGCAAAGGGTACAAAATGCAGCTGCACGTTTATTAACGGGGACACGCAAACGAGAACACATTACACCTATATTGGCTTCCCTTCATTGGTTGCCCGTTCATTTTAGAATTGATTTCAAGATTTTACTTTTAGTTTTTAAATCATTAAATAAGATTGGTCCTAGGTATCTTTCAGACCTATTAAAGCCATATGCTCCATCCAGAGCACTTAGGTCTGCTGGGCAACTGCTTTTAGTATCCCCCAACGCAAGATTAAAGAGCAGAGGTGACCGTGCCTTTGCAGAAGTGGCCCCCAAACTCTGGAATAATTTGCCTTTGTACATTAGGCAGGCTCCTTCACTTGCTGTTTTTAAAAACATATTTGTATGGTGCAGCATACAACGCAGTATGAGAGTGTAGCGTTTTGTACCAGTCATTCTAGATTTCATGTCCCAGGCACCCTAAATTTCAACATCTACTCCTCAATTAATTGATGAGCAACCCAGTTTTACACCCACACCTGGCTCCAGAATGTCTGGAGTCTCCACAAAGACCAGATAACCCCATGTGGCTCATTGGGGCCTGCAAACAGAACTCACACACACACACACACACACACACACACACACACACACACACACACACACACACACACACACACAAACACACACACACAACACAATGAGACATTCCGTTTACTAATAAAACCCAAGATAAGGTACTCTAAGGTTCTCATTCTTATAACCCTTTTTGTAATGTGTTTCTTCTTTTAAGGCTTGCCTGACTTAAAATTATTTGCTCCTTAATTTCCTGACAAGGGTGTATTTTATTCATGTGTCAGAAAACAACATTGTATTTTAAAATCCGTTATACTCTATCATCATATCTTACTGATCATGGCATGTTAATGTATACCTGTTCTAATGCCGTATGACCCTTTAAGGTCTGATGTCAGAATGTATACGAAGCTATCGTTTTCTTTTTACTTCCCTAATGAAAGTGCATCTCGGTCATGTTTCATTTTTGTTTCTTTGCCTTTATCTTTGCCTTGATTAATGATCTATGTATGTAATGTACCACTGCCTTGGAACCGTCATTACCCTTCATGTTTAGTATCAAAATGACCACAAAATTATCGGTTACTCATTTTTCAAGCACTGGTGTATTTTATTTGAGCACGAAAGGCACCATACCATCTTAATACACCCTGGATCAAACTTTAAAGTCATCTAAAAGTTTGATAGCTAAACCACGCCCACAGACACCTGAAACAAAGGGAGTTTTTCCCTTCAAAATCCTGACCGAAGCATTGGTCATCTTCCCAAAGATGGGTGGAGTTCGTGACCTTTAAATTGTCACAAACACCACTAATCCGTGGTCAGACTTCCGGAACAGCTTCAAGACCACTCCATCTTCCTTCAAAGAAGTTCCAGCAAGCTTCACTTCCAAGAACGACAACTCCTCTGATCTTCAGGAGAACTTGGAAGAACGTCTGACCCCACCCTAACTGACTTTTCAGAGATTTCTCTGTTGCATCCGGACTCTTGTTCAGTAAGCCAATGCAAGTAACCGTTTCCTTTACCAACCAATTTAGATGCGTAATTTTAAGTAGGAATCTTTCATTGAATCTTAAGGTGAATTTAAGTTCTGTGACGATTTCCCAGTTAGGGTGTGATTAATTTTGAAGTTTAAGCTTGCCATTCCTTTCCTTCCTTTCCCTAGTTTCTTCTTTCCAGTCTCTTCCTCCCTTTCCCCAATTTTAATTTCTTTTGTTTTATTTTATTTTCATTTTCGTTTTCTCTATTTCTTTTGTTTGTTTGTGTAGTTAGTTTTATGTTGTGTTTGTCTCATTCATTAAATGTCATAATTTTGAGCCACGGGTGATTTGTCTCTGAGTATCGCTCACAAATTAAGGTACCTGCAATATCTGGTCTGAACTACATGCTCTATTAAGTTAATTTAATTCAAATTACGGTATACAGTAAAAGAAGAGCGAATCTTTCTTGGCCGGGAAGATACCGCCTTCATAGAATTAATAAAGGTTACACGGCCTGTTCGCCGGACGAACAGACCAAATAAGTGTAACGTTAATTCCAGTACCGTTCATTTCACTTAGGTTAAAATATTTGGAAGTCACTATAACACGTTTTAGTTGCTTATAAATATTTACCTTGCTTCGCGAGCCAAAATCGCTACAAGAGTTACCTGTTAGGAGTTATTTTTAGTGTGTTTTACTAATTATTATTGTATTTATTGCATTTTTATTACTTTTATTTAGTTTTTATTTTATTTATTATTATTATTATTATTATTATTATTATTATTATTATTATTATTATTTTATGCTTTTTAGTTCTATTGTTTATTTTATATTGTTTGTACAGCACTTTGGAGAACACCTGCTGTTTTAAAAAGGTGCTCTATAAATAAACTTTGATTTGATTTGATTTGAACTCTTTCCTAAGTTGCAGAGAAGAACGCAGCAGAGTCCTGAGGAATATCAAACAGTTCAGTCCCCCTTTGTTATCTTTGCTGTTCCTAATTTCAGGTGTGTGTGTGTATTGGTAAAGAATGTTCAATGTTCATTTTTGTTATTCACAACATTTTTCTATTACATGTGTGAGCTCAAACTCCCATGCATTATGTGATGACAACTGTAGCTCATTACTCACTTCACCTACTGTCCTTATAGCACACAGACATATACTGAACATGGTGTAATAAATTAGAACATTTATTATTAAACAGTGCTTAGAATTCTTATGTTGGCTTTGTAGAAGCCAACATTCTGTTTTCCTATTTAAGCTTAGACAATAAATTATCGATTAACTCCTCCTAGGGCTTTCAAGCCACATGCACCAAATTCGGATATGTTGTAGACGCTGGTCTGAAGTTTGGTGCTATTACTTTTCTAAGTGATCCGAGTACCAGTACATCCGGTACCAGGTCACAAATTGGCCTTTTTTCCCTTAGACTCCCATTATAAACTTTGGAGGTTCATAACTCGGCAAGCTTTAAAACTATCTACACCAAACTCGGCCAG
Source organism: Tachysurus fulvidraco (assembly GCF_022655615.1). Taxonomy (NCBI): domain Eukaryota; kingdom Metazoa; phylum Chordata; class Actinopteri; order Siluriformes; family Bagridae; genus Tachysurus; species Tachysurus fulvidraco. The sequence continues at coordinate 21,919,435 of NC_062528.1, read as the reverse complement.
CTCCTTTAGGGTGATACTCTGAACAAAGGTTGGTGTACCGACTGACCTTTCAGTTGTCCCTCAGCCCCACACCCAAGATATGCAAAATCAAAAAACTTTTTACATCATGGAAATGTGACATATGAAAACACTCAGCACGATAAGGGGAACTGCCTCGCGGGTATTCTGCTTACGTCAAGTGATGTCACGTGAAAACAAAAAACATTCGCACAACATGGACATGTGGCATATCAAAACACCCAGCCCAAGGAGGGGAATTGCGTCACAGGTTTTCTGATGATGTCACATGCTTGTCTCCACTTGCCTCCAAAAGTAACCCTGACCGTTACAGTATGTCCACTTGCCTCCAAAAAGCACTGGCCTTTGAGAATACTTGCCTCGTCAAAGCCAACATCAAAGTTTGTTGCGACAAACTTTACAAATCTAGTTAAACGTTAGACTCCACTTATAGTCTTGAAACAAACCAAGCAGTAATGTTTTTGTTTTTCTAAACCAGTAATGTCGTGTGTGTGTTGGAGCTCACCCCAATCCTGTGTAAACTGTTTTGTCCTTACAGTTCCCTTTGGATTCAAAACACCATTAGCATCCATATCACTTGTGGATAAAAATAAAATAGCTGCATGTATAAACCTGTAGACTCCTACCACAGCGACAAGTCCCAACTCCTTCACTGCAGCAGTTTCCCATGAACAGTCTCCATTCCTCTCGCTAGCACAACTGAAACCCCTTTTTCCTTTCTTATTAAGAAAGCTGAAAGCAGACTTACATAAAAAAATATTTTGGAACATGTGAGTCTGCCTTCATTATGTTTTCTAGAAGCTTCAGATCTTGCTAGACTGGTGTAGATCCACCGGAATAGATTGAACCTTTGAGAGATAAAATACTGTCTAAGCTGTATCCTCATTTATCCTAATTTTTGTTCTTTCTCTTTTCGAAAAAGATCCAGAACTAACCACCAAATTACACAAACAGATTTTATTGATTTAAGTCACTTGTAATAACTTGGCTAACAGTTAGTGTAACCGTATGCTTCTGTGGTCTGCGTTGTGTTTGGAATGAGTGAAAAAACACAGGAGGTCGCTCTATTGGGTCTGCATAGAGAATGTATTTTCATATATAAACAGGCCTTCACGGCAACCTCAGCTCACACATCAGTAACACTGCCAATAAAAATAACAATCCCAAATATACCAATCCACAACAATGAAACTTATGTTAAATATATATGATCTTACATCTGTGAATATCTAACAAAATAAATAAGAACAATTTAAACATTGTGTATTTCTGTGTGTGCATTATTTTCAACCTATGCTAACAGCATACCTCTTTGGTTCAGGAGAAAGACGGAAAAGACCGCTAAAAGAGCAATACAGCAGGTATGGTTACCTGGGCTGAACCACTTTGTTGTAAAAGGAGAGGGGGAAACCATCACTCTGTAAAGCCACACCTCCTCTCTCTATTACACAATAACACACTGAACCAGTTCATTTCAGAGAAAACAAAACTTATAGAACTCTCTCTCTCTCACACTCTCTCTTTTCCTGTGAGTTCAAGAAAATGGCAGAAACTAGTGATCAGGATCAGTTCAGCTGTCCATTGTGTCTGGATCTCCTGAAGGTTCCAGTGACACTACATTGTGGTCACAGTTTCTGTAAGGTGTGTATTAATGGCTGCTGGGATCAGGAGGACGTAAAGGGAGTCTACAGCTGTCCTCAGTGTAGAGAGACTTTCACTCCAAGGCCTGTTCTACGCAGGAACAACATGCTGGCTGAAGTGGTGGAGAAACTGAAGAAGACTGAACTCCAAGCTGCTTCTGCTCACTGTTACGCTGGACCTAGAGATGTGGATTGTGATTCCTGCACCGGGAGAAAACACAAAGCTGTTCATTCCTGTCTGGTTTGTTTAGCCTCCTTTTGTGAAGATCACCTTAAACCTCACTATCAGTCTCCTGCCTTTAAGAAGCACAAGTTAGTTGAAGCCTGTGCAGAGCTCCAAGAGAAGATCTGCTCTGAACATGACAAACTGATGGAGATCTACTGTCGTACTGACCAAAGTTTCATCTGTTACTTGTGTACGATGGATCAACACAAAGGCCATGATACAGTTTCAACTAAAGCAGAAAGAACTAAAAAACAGGTGAGAACTGGACAACATTATTCTTTTCTAAGTCAGATTTTACAAATTGTATTTTAAATCTATTTTCTATTGAGTTATACTACTGTTATTCAGTGTGAAGTGGATTTTTTTTAAGTCAAAGGTTCTTCTGGTATGAAGTGTGAAAAGCTCAGACCAGTCAGTGCACTTTAAACAGCCAACAGTGTAACAAGATTCTTAGAGCATTTTTATACCTAAAGTTTATAAAGGCCATGTTAAAACTCTGCTAAAGAATGAGTTAAAGGAGGATCAGATAAAATCCCAGCAGAGGATCCAAGAGAAGCAGAAGAAGGTGCAGGAGCTGAAACAGACTGTGGACATTATTAAGGTGAGGAGGAAACTGAGAGATTCACATAAAAACACACATTATAGAGTCACTGTAATAGAAAGAGTTGATCTCACATCTCTCTCTCTGTGTGTGTGTGTGTGTGTGTGTGTGTGTGTGTGTGTGTGTCCTTACAGACCCGTTCACAGGCAGCAGTAGATGACAGTGAGAGGATCTTTACTGAGATGATCACCTCCATGGAAAAAAAGCGCTCGGAGGTGACGGAGCTGATCAGAGCTCAGGAGAAAGCTGAAGTGAGTCGAGCTGAACGACTCCTGAATCAACTGGAGCAGGAGATTGCTGATCTTAAGAGGAGAGTCACTGAGCTGGAGCAGCTTTCACACACACACACACGATGACATCCACTTCCTCCAGGTAACACTCACTGTCTGATCTACAGAGGGCGCTGTTCCTCACAAAGTTTCCTCCTAAAAGCTCATTACAGCAACAAGAAATGTTCCTGTCTGAGATCACAAGTGTGTCTTTGTTCTGATTCAGTCTGAGATTCATTCGTTCCTCTCGTCCACTTTTCTCCTTCTCTATGATGTGCTTCCTCTCTGTAGAGTTTCCCGTCTCTCTGTGTTTCTCCTGGATGTGACGACTCACTCAGCTTCACTGTCAATCAACATCTCTCATTTGATGGACTGAGGAAATCTCAGATCTGAAGAAACGAGTTGAGGAAATCTGCGAGGAAGAATTCAACAAAATCAGACCAGAAGGTGAACAAACAAACATTGTTTCTGTCAACTGATCACCACCTGGTGGTGAGTTGGGTCCGATGGCAGGGGAGGAAGTTGGACAGACTTGGCAGACCCAAACGTACTGTTAGGGTCCGTTGGGAACGTTTGGCAGAGTCTCCTGTCAGAGAGATCTTCAACTCTCACCTCCGACAGAGCTTCAACCAGATCCCGAGGGAGGGTGGAGACATTGAGTCCGAGTGGACCATGTTCTCCACCTCCATTGTTGATGCAGCCGCACGGAGCTGTGGCCGTAAGGTCTCTGGTGCCTGTCGTGGCGGCAATCCCCGAACCCGGTGGTGGACCCCGGAAGTAAGGGATGCCGTCAAGTTGAAGAAGGAGTCCTATCGAGCCTGGTTGGCTCGGGGGACTCCGGAGGCAGCTGATAGTTACCGGAGGGCCAAGCGAGCTTCAGCCCGGGTGGTTGCAGAGGCAAAAACTCGAGTCTGGGAGGAGTTTGGTGAGGCCATGGAGAAGGACTATCGGTTGGCCTCGAAGAAATTCTGGCAAACCATCCGGCGTCTCAGGAGGGGGAAGCAGTGCCCTGCTCACACTGTTTACAGTGGGAGTGGGAATCTGCTGACTTCGACTGGTGACATCCTCGGATGGTGGAAGGAGTACTTCGAGGATCTCCTTAACCCCACCAACATGTCTTCCATTGAGGAAGCAGAGGTGGAGGGCTCGGTTGTGGACTCGTCGATCCCCCAAGCTGAGGTCACTGAGGTAGTTGAGAAGCTCCTCAGTGGCAAGGCACCGGGGGTGGATGAGATCCGCCCTGAGTACCTTAAGTCTCTGGATGTTGTGGGGCTGTCTTGGCTGACATGCCTCTGCAACATCGCGTGGCGGTTGGGGACAGTGCCTCTGGACTGGCAGACTGGGGTGGTGGTCCCTCTGTTTAAGAAGGGGGACCGGAGGGTGTGTTCCAACTATAGGGGGATCACACTCCTCAGCCTCCCCGGAAAAGTCTATGCCAGGGTACTGGAGAGGAGAATTCGGCCGATAGTCGAACCTTGGATTCAGGAGGAACAATGCGGGTTTCGTCCTGGTCGTGGAACACTGGACCATCTCTATACCCTCACCAGGTTGCTGGAGTGTTCATGGGAGTTTGCCCAACCAGTCCACATGTGTTTTGTGGATCTGGAGAAGGCATTTGACTGTGTCCCTCGTGATGGCCTCTGGGGGGTGCTCTGGGAGTATGGGGTCCGGGGCCCTCTGTTAAGGGCTGTCCGGTCCCTATATGACCGGAGCAGGAGTTTGTTTCGCGTTGCCGGGTGTAAGTCAGACTTTTTCCCGGTGCATGTTGGACTCCGACAGGGCTGCCCTTTGTCACCGGTCCTGTTCATTATTTATATGGACAGGATTTCTAGGCGCAGTCGGGGGCCGGAGGGAGTCAGGTTTGGGGACCACAGGATTTCGTCTCTGCTTTTTGCAGATGATGTTGTCCTGTTGGCTTCTTCAAATCAGGACCTTCAGCATGCACTGGGACGGTTTGCAGCCGAGTGTGAAGCGGCGGGGATGAGAATCAGCACCTCCAAGTCCGAGGCCATGGTTCTCAGCCGGAAAAGGGTGGCTTGCCCTCTTCAGGTTGGTGGAGAGTTCCTGCCTCAAGTGGAGGAGTTTAAGTATCTTGGGGTCCTGTTCACGAGTGAGGGAAGGATGGAGCGGGAGATCGACAGGTGGATCAGTGTATCTTCTGCAGTGATGCGGTCGATATACCGATCTGTTGTGGTGAAGAAAGAGCTGAGCCGCAAGGCGAAGCTCTCTATTTACCAGTCGATCTACGTTCCTACCTTCACCTATGGCCATGAGCTTTGGGTCATGACTGAAAGGAAAAGATCCCGGATACAGGCGGCCGAAATGAGTTTCCTCCGCAGAGTGGCTGGGCGCACCCTTAGAGATAGGGTGAGGAGCTCAGTCACTCGGGAGGAGCTCAGAGTAGAGCCGCTGCTCCTCCACATTGAGAGGGGTCAGCTGAGGTGGCTCGGGCATCTGTTTCGGATGCCTCCTGGATGCCTCCCTGGGGAGGTGTTCCGGGCATGTCCAACCGGGAGGAGGTCCCGGGGAAGACCTAGGACACGCTGGAGGGACTATGTCTCTCGGTTGGCCTGGGAACGCCTCGGTATTCGCCCGGAAGAGCTGGAGGAAGTGTCTGGGGAGAGGGAAGTCTGGGCATCCCTGCTTAGACTGCTGCCCCCGCGACCCGGACCCGGATAAGCGGTAGAAAATGGATGGATGGATGGATGGAGAATTCAACAAAATCAGACCAGAAGGTGAACAAACAAACATTGTTTCTGTATCACAGTAAAAAGAGCCATAAAATTCATCTAACAGAAATAAGAAGTAAGCAGGAACAAGACTGCAGAAAATCACACAGTATTAGCATCAGTCTTGTAAATGACATCAAGATCAATTTAGCAGATAAACAAAGTACAAATCTTACATTTGTGGAGAAAATCGTAGCTGATGAATAAATTGAGATGGTGACGTTGTTGACGTCTGAAATAAACGTGAGGAAGCTAATTTTTCATATTCACACTTTAAACTGTTTCCACCTCATTTTTCTGTCTCCATTTTGTCTCTGTGTCTCCAAAGCTGCAGCAGTTCAGATGGTTTTACCTTCAGAACCAAAGAGCAGAGAAGATTTTCTGCAGTGTAGGTTTCACACACACACACACACACACACACACACACACACACACACACACACACACACACACACACACACACAGATACACACACACACACACACACACACACACACACACACACACAGAGATACACACACACACACACACACACACAGATACACACACACACACACACACACACAGATACACAAACACACACACACACACACACACACACACACAGATACACACACACACACACACAGATACACACACACACAGATACACACAGACATACACTCACACATGCACGCAGACGTACGCACACACAGGCACGCAGACGCACGCAGAGGCACACACGCTCACACAAACATACGCACACACACACGCTCACACAAACATACGCACACACACACGCTCACACAAACATACGCACACACGCTCACACAAACATACGCAGACACACACACACACGCTCACACATGCATACGCTCACACAAACATACGTACATACACACTCTCACACACACACGCTCACACATGCATACGCTCACACAAACTTACGCACACACACGCTCACACAAACATACTCACATACACGCTCACACACACACACACACACACACACGCTCACACAAACACACACACACACACACACACACACACACACACACACACACACACACACAGACACACACACAGACACACACAATGTTAAAATCTCTGTATTGTTGATCTAAATCTGATCCATGTTTATAGAGCAGCATTAGGAGGATAGAAACACAGACAGGTGTCTCACACACACTTATTATAAATCCTGTGATTAACATCTAACATGTGGACATTTTATTACTGTAGATTTCTGTTATCTGACTCTGGACCCAAACACAGCAAATCCTCATCTCATTCTGTCTGAGAAGAACAGAGTGGTGACATGGAGTGAGAAACGACAGCGATACTCTGATCATCCAGAGAGATTTGACTACTTTACTCAGGTGTTGTGTAAGGAGAGTGTGTGTGGACGCTGTTACTGGGAGGTGGAGAGGAGCGGTAATGTGGACATATCAGTGTCATATAAAGAGATCAGCAGGAAAGGACTGGGTTATGAGTGTTTGTTTGGGCGCAACAGTCAGTCCTGGAGTCTGCAGTGTTCTTCTTCCTCTGTCTCTTTCTACCACAACAACATTGAGACTGAGCTCCGAGGTCCATCATCCTCCAGAATAGGAGTGTATGTGGATCACAGTGCAGGAACTCTGTCCTTCTACAGCGTCTCTGACACCATGAGGCTCCTCCACAGAGTCCACACCACATTCACTCAGCCTCTATACGCTGGATTCTGGATGTGTTATAATAACTCATCTGTGAGGTTTTGTGATCCAAAATAAAATGTTAGTAAAAGTTTTCAGTAAAATTCTAACTGAGGTGTGAGATTTAATTTGTCCCTGAGCTACACTGGTCATTTTGTGTGCAGAAACTGGAACAGTAATGAATGCTGAATGTAGGATTTTTCTAGAAATAAGAAATGCTTTCAAACAGACTATTTAACTGCATGCACTCTTAGGATGGATTTATTATACTTGATATAAAAAAGTTTCTAACCTCAAAAAAAGAGTAGCACCCAGCCAGTGGAGGAGGAACTTTCAGGTTGTGTAAGGGGTGAGGTACCCGATCACCCAGCTGTAACTCCTGTACTTAGGGATACTTTATTGATCTGTTCCTTGCCACTGCTGCCTGCGTCAGCTCAGACTTGCTCATTGGAGGAAAAATACATACACATTGTGAACTATATATATCTAATAATAATCTTGAATTTTTATTTTGTTAATTCTTTATATCACTCCTTATGTTTACCTTCTGTTCTATGTTTATGTTCTGTAAAGCTGCTTTGAGACAATGTCTATTGTAAAAAAGTGCTAAACAAATAAACTTGAATTGAATTGAATGCCTGATTTATAGTATACTGTCCACAGTGCACAGCACAAAACAACTGGGTAAACCTCATGACCAGCTGACTACTCAAAGGTCCATTAGGAAGGTGCCTATCTGGGGTTTGAAAAAAGATGTGACGGGGGGTTAAACAGGATGGGGTTGCATCAGGTAAAACAATCTAGATATTATACTGTACACTTTCACCCTGGAGATTTAGTCTGGCTCTAGACTAGCTCTAGTCTCTGCTAATAACAATTTCTTGTCAAAACCAATTTCTAGGCCTGCACACAGAAGGTCAGAATTTCACAAACAGATTCTTAGTAAAAATTTCCGTCACATTAGTCAGAAAGTGGAAGAATTTGAAATGTCCTGCAAAGAGCCCTGAATCTGACTTCAACGTCATTGAACACCTTTGAGTAACTGGGAAGCCTAATAAAACCTCTATAATGCTCCTGTGGATTAATAGACACCAAAAAAGATATGTTCTAAAATTTTTAGCCAGACATTTGTATGCTATTATATCAGCACAGAGGGAAACAAATGGTCAGGGGTCCACATACATTTTTCCTTATACTTACAGATGCCTTTGTTGCCTTTGCGATATTTCAGTTGCTTCTACAAACCGGTAAGTGGCGCTATAATCATAGAATTTTCTTAGGCAGGACCTAAAAGTGTCAAAGCCCATTGTGTTTCACTTTGAGTTAAAGAGTTTCTTTTAACTAAACAGTGTGAGAAGATCTCTCCGCTCCTCTGGACATACGTCTCTGGTCACTCCCAAGTTTAAATATAAAAAGTTTGGAGGCCGGTCATTTGCCTTCCAAAGCTGTGGAACGCACTTCCAGCACACTTACGATGCATCACTGTGCTGAGTGTTTTTAAATAGCAGTTGAAAACTCATTTAATACCTACAAGCTTTTAACATGTAGCCCCTGTTTCAACTGCTATTTTATGTTCATTTTTTTCTTATATTTTATTGTCAATTGTTGTTTTACTGGAAAGCACCTTGTGCTCCTTTTGGTTGTTGTAAGGTGCTCTATAAATAAAATTTGATTGATCGATTGATTGAGAAAATGTCCCTTGTAAGCTCTGAGCAAGCAGTGAATGTTCCACTATAGTAAATATACTGTATACTATATGGGTCTCATTTTTTTTTTTTTTTTTTTGAGGCAAATAAATTTCTAAGGTCACTGTGAATTTCTGTTTTTTTTTTTTTATAACCAACTCTAGATTTATTGACAGCCTTATAAGAAAATTTACACAAATATAAAAAGTATATTGATACAGTTTGGAGGGTTTTTATTTTTTTTAGAAACATTTATAAAACTGTGTGATTTTGATTTTAGATAAAACTTTCATGATAGTTTATATAAACCCTTCCTCTATTTTCCCATTATATCTATTGACCTGATTGTCTTACAAAAATTTGACCCCGGTGTGAAAGTGCATAGGTGAAAAATCAAGGCAGAAAAGGTCGGTTTTCAGTCACGATTTAAAGCTAGAATGACATTTTTGCCCAAATCCTGAATGCAAGGTTGCAGTTATTCAGGTGATCCGATTAAAAAAAAAAAAAAAAAAAAAAAAAACACAGTCTAGTTCATTAAAGCCTCTCTCAGCAATAATAAACTCACACATCCTTGCCGGCACTCACTCACATGTCTCTGTGCTTCTGTCAGTCAAAGTCAGAGGTGGCAAATGTACACACATCCTTTACTCAAATAGAAGTACAGATACTCTTTATAAAAGACTCCAGTAAAAGTAGAAGTAGTGACTACACTCTTTTACTCAAGTTAAAGTAAAGACGTATGGGCTCTGACATGTACTTAAGTAAAGTACCTGTTTAGTGTCATGTTTTTATTTATATATAATGTGGCCAGATGGCAGAGGGAGGGTATGAATTTAAATGATTTAAGAACCCTAAAGGGTTAACAATGCCCGACTACGCCACCCTGGGAATCTCACCCAAGGAATTGATTGAAAATACTGTGCACAAGTTCCCCACTTTGTGGCAAATGAACAATGGAGACAGAGGTACTGGTATAAAAATGGAACACTGTTTATTGCATTTAATGACAAAGAAAATCTAAAATGCATTCACTTGTAAAACCACAATCACACAAATGGCCCAGAAAAGACAACACGAGGAGCTGCAGCCTGGGCTAAATGACCGGCCGTACAGGCCTTTTCTCTACGTACACTGCAAACTTACACCACTCCCAAAAGCCCCAGTGCACACGGTAAATCACAGCAGTCCGTGAGGAAACACCATCACCACCTAAAGACTTCAGCCCTGCTCTTCAGAAAAGGTCTGCAGCTCCTGTAAAACAGAATAACAGAACTCACTCACTCAAATGTTTAACAAGGTTTAGGCAGGCAACACAGCTAACATTTAATGCCTGCCAAACACACAATAACAAATTAACAGAATTAAATCAAATTAAAGAATAAAGAACACAAAACCAATTGTCACTGGAACAACAGAGAGAAAACAAATAATCTCACCAGTACATTGGCAATGATACAGAGATTAACCAAAAATAACTAATAAATCAATTAAATAAAAACACAACTGGACCATCTAAGTACAAAACAGCACTCCCACACCATTAGCGGATTCACAACCGCATTAAAATGGCATTCACGAACGTTCAACGAAGAACAAGACAGCGGTGACGTCACTGCATGCCCCCATCACTCTACAACATAACTAATCATGTTAGCCAGTCACCATAAAACATTTATATAATAAAACCCACATGAATCAGACCCACCATATAACAGGCGCAGGGACCCGGGAGTCAGTAGAGGTGAAGATAATACTCCATAGTTGCAATGCGAAGTATAGTTTCAGTTTAATCATTCAGCTGGTCAAGCTCAGGATACACGAGGGAAAATAACAGTCGTCATCCGCCCATACACGGCATTGTATTGACTACAATAAACGCTCGAGTTACTACCGAAACGCAAGTACATCAGCACGCCATTACAGTCATTAAAATGCATAACATTACCTGAATATGGTCGCATAAACAGATGCGAGACACACACCACGAACTATAAGTCAAAGCCACGATATCTGCAGCCACGGAGAGGACTACAGTTGGCGCGATCGTCCTGTGAAGCTGCAGAAAACTGACATGTATAATCTGTGTTTTAAAGAGATGCATAGCGATAGTTGTTTCACATACCAAAATCACAACAGCCCTCAGTCCATAAACCGGAAGCGAAACAGGATCCCGGGAAGTGACGCTCGTTTAGGTCACACATGCATGTTGTTTATATAGACATAATCCAACCTCCTCTATCAGCACCAACCAATGGATAATCTAATGCCTAATAATAACTTACCGACCTCCACCTGCCACAGTCCACCCCTAAGGTCTTGCATCGTCGCCTAAAAATAGCTGAGGCTGCAGTAGAAGCTGTATGAGCCTCCGACACTACCCTACCTACAGTCCGAGGAAGGTGGTGAACATTAGAGTGGTGGCCAGCGGTGGTACGTCGCGGCCGTCGACCCTCATTCTCGTCCCTAACGGACGGAACGCTTACCAGCAAATCTGCTGATGACTCACTAGCTTGTCTTACCCCTAAATCAGGTGCAATGGAGGATGTTGGCACAACTCCTGATGGCACTAACATACCTGTGGAAGATGGTTCTGCACAAGCTAGTTCAGCAGGATGTGATACTCCCGCTACCTGGTGTCCTCCTGGAATAACCAACAACCATTCTGGTTCAGACTTATCCTCCTGCACACTCACTTGTTCCAATGGAGGGTTAACCTCAGAACTTTGATGGGTCTGATTACCCTCAAATACCAATAACTCCCTCCGAATACATGCCTTTAATGAGGACCGATGAACATGTTTAACCCTATCTGGCTCACCCAGTGGTGCTACTGAATGTGCCGTCCGCCTTGGGTGCTCTCACTACCTGATGTACAACCGAGCTCCATAAATCCTGAATTTTCTGACGACCTCTCTTAGCATGATCTCGGAGGTACACTAGTTGGCCTTCCTTTAACGGGACATCATGAGCACCTTGATCATAGTTGGCTTTACGGCGGTCAGCAGCCTGCCGTAACCGTTCACAAGCCTTATCAAAAGCAACCTGAAGTCGCGCTTGGTGTTCCACCACCCAATCATGTACAGTACCTTGTACAGCCTCCTGGACCCTACCAAGAAGGAAATCCACAGGGAGCCGGGGTTCCTGCCCAAACATCAGGAAATAGGGCGTCTCGCTGGGTGATAAGGTGTAGTACGAGACCTCTGAATGTTATACAAAGCACACAGCTGTTGCATCAGACAAGACTCAAAATTGCGGCCCTGGTCGGAATGAATCCGACCAGGAACCCCAAACTTGTAAAACCACTCCACCACCAATACTCCAACAACGGTCTAAGCCCTCTGGTCCCGAGTAGGGACAGCCATACTGTATTTGGTGAAGACATCAGTCATCACCAATACATTCTCTATCCCTGTCCGAGATGGCTCGAGGACCGTAAAATCAATTGCCAAAATCTCGTTAGGCCTAGACGCAAACAAATGACCCATGAAGCTCCGGGCAGCGGGCTGTGTGTCCTTGGCCACTTGGCATCGCTCACACTCCCTACACCACTGAGCTACCTCTAAAGCCAAACTAGGCCAATAACAGCGCTGCCTGACTAACTCTGTGGTACGCTCGATTCCTTGATGCCCATGATCTTGATGCAGCAAGGTCAGCACCTCCGTACACAGTGCGCTAGGTAGCAATACCTGCAGGAACCCCTCCCCACCATTAGGACGGAGAACTCCACGATAGACTACACCATCCTGTTCCACTAACCTATCCCACTGACGAAGGAGGGCTAAGGCTGGTTTTGACAGCTGTCGGCGCTCTTCCCCACTAGGGAACCTCTTACTCTCCCACAACCCCAGGACTTCACTAAACACAGGGTCAGCCCTCTGTAAAGACCGCATCTCCTCACCTGAGTAACTGGGAAAAGACATCATAACAGCCTGAGTAACTGGAAAGACCACCCTATCATCCAAGGCCTGATGTACCTCCACAGGCACACTAGTGCCCAAAGTCTCAATACCCAAACCCCAGTTAAGGGAGCATGGTGGGTTCTGTCGTGAGAGAGCATCTGCGTTCTTATTACTCCTCCCTGACCTATACCTGATCTCAAAATCAAAGGAGGCCAGTTGTGCAGCCCAGCGCTGTTCTGTAGCACCAAGTAGCGCCAAATAACTCAGGGGGTGGTTGTCTGTAAACACAACATTTCTGCCCTAATAGGTATTCCCTAAATTTCTCAGTCATGGCCCACTTGAGTGCAAGAAACTCCAATTTCATTGAGCTGTAATTGGACATATTGCGCTCAGTGGGCCGGAGACTGCGGCTGGCATATGCAATGGGCCGCACCTGACCTCCCTGCTCCTGGGATAGAACTGCCCCCAGTCCTGCATGACTGGCATCCTCATGGAAACAGCTCTCTGTAATGGTGGACACCATCGATCCAGTGTCCACCAAACAGGGAATCGAAACGCCACCAAAAAGGGCAACGAGATGAGGGCAAGACAAAACTAACTGAGGCACAGACGTAATGGGATCTAAAATAGAGCCATCAAACTCCCCAACCGAACAGTGGCTCTGCAGTTCGGTGGGTACTTCCCGGGTTGCAGGCACCAACCTAGAAAGAGGCCTCAACCGAGGGGGAGCACGCTGTCCATCGCAGTCCCAAGCAAAATGACTCACGTTGGCACCGCCGACATATTACTGGACCACGACGAGGAGAGGTATTTCGGGACTGAAAGCTCTGTAATCGGGCAAGCCCTTGCGTAAGCTGACCTATTTGCTCTTGCTGTAACTTAAGCATCTCACGCAATTCTGCAAATTCTGACCATGAACTACTGCTTTCAGCCTGTGGCTCCCCTTGTACCCCACACTGAAACCCACATGCTACCGGAAGTGACTGACTCCTAGGTCTCGTTCCCCCGGGCGTCCCTTCCCGTTCCCAACGTATCGCCTCACCCCGGACATCCAAGAAGATACACGATGGCTGCCGGCGCACCAATTGTTCACGACGCAATGCCGGATCTAACACAAATTCAACAAATTGGTCGCGCAACAATATTTCCGCATTTGGCATGGCGGAGAACGACTGCTGCTTAACCAATTACAGGTCACCGTCGCGGAAACGAGCCACCACCGCTAGGAGGCGAAGCTGCAGCAACTTCATTGTAACTTTTAATCATTAAATCCTCTAAATACACTGTTAAATAATATACTGTTTGAAAGCTTAAACTCTCATGATTTTATTAAGCCCACACACAAAGCATAATATGATTTATAGCCGTCATAATAATTTAATCAATTTGATAGCCACCGGAACTAGGCGGCGCTAGTTCGGTCTGTTTAATTACCATTAAACTCTTGCCTTTCTTCACTGCGGTAATATTTTCCAAAACAAAATGCTTGTAAAAACCCCCAAGAGTTTAAGGAACTGGAATATGTAAGCATTTTAATCAAAAACGCTTTGCTCGCCTCACAAATATTACGTTTCTTACCGGAAACTGCGAACAGTACTTCACTTCCGCCCTTTCTTTCGGCTCTCGCTGCTCATTGGAGGCTTACAAAACTACACTTGGGCATCAGATTTGTAGAAAAGGGTCTAACGAATCAAACAAGCTCTCTTAGCCAATCGGTGCCTGTGATGCAGAGATAGGCAGCTAACAAGCCAATGATGTCTCTCCATCATATGTGGGACACCCTCTCTTTGATTGACAATTGCTCCCTCCAGTAGCAATTGCATGATCCGTGAGTGTCATAGCTCTGTAGCCAATAAACAGTCGCTTCCAACGATATATGATATGCACCATCAGGTAAAGGGGTGTGGCTGTTAGAGCCGTGCGTATAAACATATCTCCAGATGCGTAAAGCGTGCGCCCTCACACACAGCTGTTAATGTTGGTGTTATTGCGGAAAGTGACGTTTGTGACGTTGGTGCGGTTTTTGGACAACTTGTAGGTATTTTTGAAAAGTTTGCCAAGAATTTCCAAAATGGAAGGCAAAAAGTTGTTCACGCCTGATCAGGTAGCCAACATGATGTGCGAATTATCCGAAGATGATTTTTCGTCGAGATTTGTGATTTGCCGAGAGCGATTTATCCATGGATTCAGAAGCTGATGAGGATTTCCTAAAAGGAAGAGATCCTGATCTAGAACCGTGAGTACATATATTATGTTATGTGTTTATTATTTATTTATATATATATATATATATATATATATATATATATATATATATATATATATATATGGGTGCGTGCGTGCGTGTGTATGTGTAAGGGGAAATTCTAAATGTGATCTGACTGTGGTCAATACAGAAACTTTGTATCTTGGGAAGGGTGCTGTGTAAAAATTTCTGCCTAGTATTGCATTGAGTTTATTCTGAGTGTTGGGGTTGTTATTGGGCATTGAGATTGTTTGAATGCGTCTGGATGAGGTGTGACAAGCTAATCATCGCATTTCTTTGTTTCAGAGAGCCAGAATTTCTGCCTGGTATTGCACTGAGTTTATTCTGAGGGTTGTGGGTCGTTATTGGGCATTGAGATTGTTATTGGGCATTGAGATTGTTTGAATGAGGTGTGACAAGCTAACCATTGCATTTCTTTGTTTCAGAGAGCCAGAGTCATCAGACTCAGATTGGCAGCCAGAGAGAAAGAGGCCCATGAGGACCCCAGTGACTGTGGAGGAGGAGGAGGAAGACCTGGAACCCCAACCCTCCAGCTCCACACAGCCTGCAAGTCATGTGAGAGGAAGAGGCAGAGGCAGAAAGAGAGCAGGAGGGAGAAGCACTCCGAGTTCTGGACTTGAAGGTGCATGGCAGGGCACTGATGTGGAGGACATCACTCCTGATCAGCCATCCTTCCTCCCAGCACGCACACCTGGTGGCCAGCTCATGGGTGGTGTAAAATACACCATCCTACAATTGTTCAGTTTATTCATGACAAATAACAAAGACATCATGAACAATTCCAACAAATATGGAGAAAGGAATCACCCGGACACATTCCAGAGGATTACCATGGCAAAGATGATGTCCTACCTCGCAATGATCATATATATGGGAATACTCAAGACAACAGCAGTCACTGACTATTGGAGAAGGTATGAGCTGTAACCCTAACCCGCGCCCTCCACCTCAGTGATCCTGGTGAAGATGCTGCCAAGACTCAAGAGGCACTGCTAGGTACGATAAGCTTGGCAAAATAAAGCCATTGTACCAGGAGTTCAGGCAGATGTGCATGGCGCATTATCAACCCCACCAGTGCATTTCAATCGATGAGAGGATGGTCGTCTCCAAAGCCCGCAGCAAAATCCGCCAGTACATGAAGAATAAACCCGTGAAGTGGGGTTATAAGCTGTTTGTGCTGGCGGATTCCACCAGTGGTTACACCTGGGACTTCATCTATGAAGGCAGGGGAGCGCCAATCAACAAGGGGCTCGCCAATCAACAAGGGGCTCAGCTATGACTCCGTCATGCGTCTCACAAATACGCATTTGCTTGGTACCTGGTACAAGTTATTTGTAGATAAATTTAACACAAGCCCAGATCTCTTTCGTGACCTCCTGCAAAAGAAGATCTGGGCCTGTGATACCATTCACGGACAGCGTATTGGGTTCCCCAAAGACAGGCCAGGCGGGCTTGTGAGGTCATCTCCCCGGGGCACCATTTGCTGGATCCGTGAGGGGCCCCTGCTGTTTGTGCAGTGGAGGGACACCAGAGATGTGCTGATGTGTTCCACACTTCATGCAGCACATGGGGACGATAGTGTCCGGAGACTGATCAAGGGGGCAGATGGGCAGTGGCGTGTGCAGGATATCTCCATTCCACCATCCATCAAGGATTACAACAGGTATGTACAGTGTTTTTTTTAAATGAATATTGATATGTCAATGCATCAATATCTCGGATAAGCGATAGAAAATGAGTGAGTGAGTGAGAGTGCATCAATATCAGTGTAATGTAATGGCTATGTTCCTTTTCTACTCAGGAACATGGGTGGTGTGGACCTGTCAGATGCCATGATCGCTTATTACAGTGTCCTGCACAAAACCAAGACGTGGTACCGGCCTTTCCTGTACCACTTCATCGACATCGCCATCGTCAATGCCTTAATCCTTTACAAGGAGATCGCCACTGCAAGGCAGGAGAAGGTGATGTCCCACAAGGCCTTTCAGGAGACCCTGGTGATGGAGCTGAGAGAAGTTGGGTCTACCACCACAGCCCCTCAACAGCCACCCCCTCCTGCTCCCCAAGGTGCCTCACACAAGCCTGTTCACTTTTCGCAGGATGGCACCGTAGGTCGGAGGAGGTGTGTCCACTGCCACCGGAGGACCACAGTAAAGTGCACCTCCTGCAACGTATGCCTGTGCTTCGTAATAACCAGGAACTGTTACAATACATGGCACACCATGAATAATTTGTGACTTTTCTATAACATGTAAATATTTCTTGTGTGTGTGTTTTGTATTTTGCAGTTTTTGTAAATTATGTAAATAGTTCATTTTACAATTCTTCAACATAAAAACACTTTGACAGTGCATTTTGTGTGCCCTTTATCAAAATCTCAGGAGGAATGGAAGAAAATGGGTTTTTTTGTGGTTATGCTAAAGTAAATTTGACTGACATCAAATCCAATTACACAACAACATACCTCAGAGTGTAAGCTTTCGTCAGATACCAAGATTATGTTTCTAGGCAAAGGGGTTCAAAAGTTATAAGCCTTGGAAACTCTGGGTACCCAAGGTTCATTTTGGAGTCTCCAAATGGCACAAAGCAAAAACGCATGGACATACCTGTAGAAAAACATTCATATAAACTCCATTTTTGAGTCTTTTGCCTTTTTTATGGTGAAAGATAAGACATGTGGCTATGACCCTGAGTTGTTCTTTAGCTCCTGACATGTGTTTACAGTAGTGTATTTTAGGCAGTTTTCAGAAAAATTATTTGGGCGGAAATGAAATCCTACATTCTAGCCTCTGTAACTCTGTCAGTAAGGCCTAGAATCACACCTAGAAACACACTATCAGAAACTAGAGATTATCTTCTTTCCAATGAGACCCCTGTGTGTCAAAGTATGTGGGAGCTGTACCACTTTTTAGTTGGGTATGTCATGTAGGTGAAAATCATGACAATAGTGGGGCGACAGGTAAGAGGTTAACTTTCTCCTGGAGGCCCATCAGGGCAAGGGAGGACTCCAAAAGGGTCTCTCCTTCCCGCTGCCTCCGGGAGAAAAAGGGCTCTTGCAAAGCCACATACGACAATGAGCAGCCATACAATTCACGTAGGGCCTCGCTTATGAGAGTTGGATTACTTCTATCGGCAGCGGAACGATGCCTAATTTCCTCCCGAGCTTCACCCTCTAAGTGATCGAACAAAAAGAACGCCTGGTCAGCCGTAGACAAGAAACAGGCCCGGATACAAGCCTGTGCCTCTTCGACCCATTCATCAATACCTATACCTGACGTTCCACTAAATTTTGGACATTTCCGGTCTCTAGGGACAAAAACAAACCTATCCGCTGATGCGGCACCAGCACCTGGCAAAATAGGCCTAGCCGTTGCTGCCGCATCATTGCCATGGGTGATATTACTCGCTAGGGAACTTACTGAAGGTTGTTCCTGTCTCAACCGCTCATTCTCCACTCTCAACTGAATCACCAGGTCCCATAGCTCCTGCAATTCTCCCTCCATCTTGAACAGTAAACAAAATTAAATTACCTGAAAAAATAAGATTAGAGAGAATAGTTGAACATACACCGCTGTCTTGTTCCTACACACACTTTACAAAAACAAATACACATTAAACCCAAAACCAATACCAATGCCTCCAAAATAAGACACCACAAAAGCAGAATCCTGCCGACTACACCAGTTTGTGGCCAGATGGCTGAGGGAGGGTATGAATTAAATGAATTTAAATGATTTAAAACCTTAAAGGGTTAACAATGCCCGACTACTCCACCCTGGGAATCTCACCCAAGGAATTGATTGAAAATATTGTGCACAAGTTCCCCACTTTGTGACAAATGGACAATGGAGACAGAGGTACTGGTATAAAATGGAACACTGTTTATTGCATTTAATGACAAAGAAAATGTAAAATGCATTCACTTGTAAAACCACAATCACACAAATGGTCCAGAAAAGACAACACGAGGAGCTGCAGCCTGGGCTAAATGACCGGCCGTACAGGCCTTTTCTCTACGTACACTGCAAACTTACACCACTCCCAAAAGCCCCAGTGCACACGGTAAATCACAGCAGTCCGTGAGGAAACACCATCACCACCTAAAGACTTCAGCCCTGCTCTTCAGAAAAGGTCTGCAGCTCCTGTAAAACAGAATAACAGAACACTCACACACAAACAAAAATGTTTAACAAGGTTTAGGCAGGCAACACAGCTAACACTTAACGCCTGCCAAACACACTAACAAATTAAGAGAATTAAATCAAATTAAAGAATAAAGAACACAAAACCAATTGTCACTGGAACAACAGAGAGAAAACAAATAATCTCACCAGTACATTGGCAATGATACAGAGATTAACCAAAAATAACTAAAATCAATTTAATAAAAACACAACTGGACCATCTAAGTACAAAACAGCACTCCCACACCATTAGCGGATTCACAACCGCATTAAAATGGCATTCACGAACGTTCAACGAAGAACAAGACAGCGGTGACGTCACTGCATGCCCCTATCACTCTACAACATAGGGAGAACTAATCATGTTAGCCAGTCACCATAAAACATTTATATAATAAAACCCACATGAATCAGACCCACCATATAACAGGCGCAGGGACCCGGGAGTCAGTAGAGGTGAAGATAATACTCCATAGTTGCAATGCGAAGTATAGTTTCAGTTTAATCATTCAGCTGGTGAAGCTCAGGATACACGAGGGAAAATAACAGTCGTCATCCGCCCATACACGGCATTGTATTGACTACAATAAACGCACGAGTTACTACCGAAACGCAAGTAAATCAGCACGCCATTACAGTCATTAACATGCATAACATTACCTGAATATGGTCGCATAAACAGATGTGAGACACACACCACGAACAATAAGTCAAAGCCACGATATCTGCAGCCACGGAGATGACCACAGTTGGCGCGATCGTCCTGCGAAGCTGCAGAAAACTGACATGTATAATATGTGTTTTAAAGAGATGCATAGCGATAGTTGTTTCACATACCAAAATCACAACAGCCCTTAGTCCATAAACCGGAAGCGAAACAGGATCCCGGGAAGTGACGCTCGTTTAGGTCACACATGCATGTTGTTTATATAGACATAATCCAACCTCCTCTATCAGCACCAACCAATGGATAACCTAATGCCTAATAATAACTTACCGACCTCCACCTGCCACATATATATATATATATATATATATATATATATATATATATATATATATATATATATATATACGTATATATATATATCTATATATATATATTATAGTATATATATATATATATATATAATATATATATATATACGTATATATATATATATATATATATATATATATATATATATATATATATATATATATATATATGTGTGTGTGTGTGTGTGTGTGGCAGGTGTGTGTGTGTGTGTGTGTGTGTATAATTTTGGAGTGTGCTGATGAATATTTGTGTTCATCAGCCACAAGAGTGTTACGTGTGTTAGCTCCGCTATCCTTAGTCTATGTCTGATAGCCAGTAAATAATACAGTACACCAGTCACATGGGGAAAAAGCCGCACAATGATAGGATGATAGGCTGGAAACAGCGCTCAATGAGAAGGAATAATACTAAAAGTAACAAGTCCGTTTTGAAAATGTAAGAAGTAAAAAGTACAGATATTTGTGTAAAAATGTAATGAGTAAAAGTAAAAAGTTGTCCGAAAAATAAATAGTGGAGTAAAGTACTGATACCAGAAAAATGTACTTAAGTAGAGTAACGAAGTATTTTTACCCCGTTACTTCCCACCTCTGGTCACAACTTAACTGTATTGGTATCATTACACTGCCCTCTAGTGGCCATCATATACAATATACACATCTCTATACATTTTTAGCTGGTGATATTTATTGAATTATCAGTAACTGCTGAATCAGACAAGATCCAGACAACAAAACACATTTAATAAAAGATATTTAAAGACAATAAAAACAAGTTTGAATGTTTTTTTTTTTTTTTGTTAAAATCCAATTCTTTTAATTGGTTCGTTAAAAGGAGATATAGTTCACGAACCATGACTCGAGAATAACGAGTCGACTCGGGGAGTGATTCATTCATTTTGTGTTGACTGCGCATGCGCAACATCGCAAATGATCATTAATCAAAAAAGATTAGTTCACATTTCTAGTGGTTTGTTCATCACGTGACAGCACCATAGGCTAAGGCAATGCCATAGATATATATACACTAGATGTCGCCTTGTGTAGGGCAGTACATTGGAACGAATACGTCAACTGAGCTGCCATCTTGGTACGGGGGACCCCCTCCTCTTAATGCATTAGCGTCAATGTAGGCAAAGAAATAAAATCACCATAAATCGTCATGAATGCGATTTCTAGTTTTTTTTTGGTTCATTCCAAAGGTCAGACATGTATTTATCATTATGTCCAGAGAAAATTTAACGTTTTGATATTAAGATAATCTACTTTTTCACAATATAATACATAGTGCTAGTAGGTGTAAGTTTATTACTTACATTCTTCCACTTGAGTAAACTTCAAATGAACAATCTCTACTTACCTTATAGACTACTGCATGCTACACTGCTACAATGATTTGACTATATTTATTAAATATGATACACAAAGCAATTTGCAGGTGGAAGCAAATCACAAATTTGAGAGGAACATAATGTGAAAGTTAGATAGTTGAGGTGCCAAAGACTGTTTAATCTTTTCTTTATTCCTTTTCCGCAATACTTTTGCCACATTAAATAAGTAAATAAAGTCACATAAACCAAAAAACAAAAAAACAAAGTTTGACTTTGATGCTGAACTTGTGTGTTACACTGCCAAGCTAACGCGTGACATCCTTCCAGGACTGTCAGCTGAGTTAACCATTAAAAAAAGTGTTTAGTGTCCCTGCAACTTGTCCATGACTGACGTCTCTTTTTATCACTTTTACAAACAGATTCAGATTCCAATTATTCTATTTAATACCATGTCAGCAATCAAAAGCTATTTTCGTGGCAAAATTCAATTACAAAAACACAAATATCATATAAATGCAATAAAAAGAAAACAAATATAAACAGCAAGTCATATTATACAATATTTTATTTTAATTAACATACAAAAAAAAAAAAAAAATCCAAACCCTTTTCAGGCATAATGTCATTAAATCTGTCCTTAAGTGAAGTAAGTTGATAAAAGAGCATTCTGCTTGTGTTAAGTCCAGGACAATCTAATAAAATATGTATGACAGATAAGGGAATCTTACAAAACATACATAAAGTTGGGTCTTTTCAACTTTAAGCAAAAAAACATGGGTCAATTTTTAACGTCCTTATTAAGAGCTTCGGTATCTACAAACATTGTCGGTTTTCCTAACTGTCAAAAACTAATGTTTAACTAGCATGGATTAGCTGCGGTCGTTAACCAAGGACTAAAACAAACAAACGGAACAAGAAATATAATTTCCTACCATTCAACACCATAAAACACATTCTCACTTGTGTAATGTAATCCCTTGCTGTCTGGTTTTTAGATTTCTTTCGTTTGAATAACCAAACGCAGCACAGAAGTCCGGCATCGTCCATGCATTTGAGGTAAAGGAGCACCGTACAAAGATGGCGGCGGTTTTGACACATTTTTAGGCGACATCTAGTGTATAGATATCTATGAGGCAATGCAATCTGAGCCGGAAACATTTTAATTGCATTCTGCTGAAGTG
Organism: Tachysurus fulvidraco; assembly: GCF_022655615.1. Classification (NCBI taxonomy): domain Eukaryota; kingdom Metazoa; phylum Chordata; class Actinopteri; order Siluriformes; family Bagridae; genus Tachysurus; species Tachysurus fulvidraco. The sequence goes on along the minus strand of NC_062528.1, from coordinate 21,896,701 downwards.
AACGAAATGACTCGAAAAAAGATCTGTTCATTTTGCTGAACGAGATTCAATGAACCGAATCAGTAAAATGATCCGAACTTCCCATCATTTTTATTGGCTACCGAAATGATTTTTTAAAATAAAGTAAATTACTTAGTTTAATTTGTACTGAAGTACAAGTAAAATTATAGACTTAAAAATATACTCATAAAAGTACAAATACCCCAAAAAATGTACTTAATTACAGTTCTGTCAGGACCACTTTGTCACAAGGGAATTAGATGATATGCATACAGTTAGTGTTGGCAGTATGGTTCTGTTGTGGGCAAGAATCCACGTGCCCGTCCATGTGTATGCATGGACAGAGCGGGGAGAGCAGCGACTAGAAAATAGAATAGACCCCCCCTAACAGAACCACTAGCATGCATAGTATTGATAAGCTCACTTACACGTTTTTGGAAAGTAATAAATGAATGAATAGATAGATAATCAAATAATTAGAGAGAGAGGGAGAGAGAGAGAAAAAATGTGGAGATTTAAGACAACTGGTACAGCGAACACGGGTTCCGGCGTGGTGGAGTCGGGGTTGGAGGAGGGAGTTTAGATCGCGGCAGCAGCGAAGCGCTGAACGGCTCTACGAATGGGAATTTAAATGGTCGGGTTATACGGATGTCGTAACCGGATTGGTGCACGTCGTGGACAGCTGATTAACAGCTGATGCACGCTTGACGACGTGGCCTGCCAGAACTAATGCGATGCTTGATTTCTGTCAGGACCACTTTGTTACAAGGGAATTAGATGATATGCATACAGTTAGTGTTGGCGGTATGGTTCTGTTCTGGGCAAGAATCCACGTGCGCGTCCATGCGCATGCATGGACAGAGCAGGGAGAGCAGCGACTAGAAAATAGAATAGACCCCCAAAACAAAACCATGTGCCAAGGGCAAAAACCACTTACATAACTGTAGCAGTGTGAAGCTGGTCATCCAGAACTGATCAAAAATCGGAGGAGCGTCGTCCTGGTTGAGCGAATAACGGCATAATGCAATGAGCACGTTAGTCAATTAAATTACGCTGAGTCAATTAAAGCGAAGTGTGGAGCAAAGGGGGGCGTGATGCGCAGCGCTATGAACGAGCATGTTGGATATCCACTAATAATTAAATGATGGGTAGGGGAGCACGCATCCTGTGGAACTCTGGTTTCTCATGAAGCTTGGTTTCGACATCCTGAGGGAAGAAAAAGATGTTGCAGTATGAAGCCAGTACTTCCACCTAAACAATGATAAGGGGAAGGTCATCCTGGGCTGAGCGAAGCAGCATATTGCGACAAGCATGTTGCTGTAGTCTGTAGAGCCGAGTGTGAGTCGTAGAGGGGGAAGCATGATACGCTGCTGCAGCAGCGATGAAACGATGAGCATGTAGTATATATGCTAGGCTATAGTGGGAACAGGTAGGGGAAGCATGCACCCTGTAGAGGACTCTAGTTGCTCGTGGGGCTTGGTATTCGAACATACTTTTAAAGCTTCCCCTGAGCTGAGCGGATGGTGGCATATTTGCAACGAGCATGTAGTATATCCACTCAGCTATTGCATCAGGGGAAGCTTCCCCTGAGCTGAGCGGATGGCGACATATTTGCAACGAGCATGTAGTATATCCACTCAGCTAAGTGCAGCAGGGGAAGCTTCCCCTGAGCTGAGCGGATGGTGCATATTTGCAACAAGCATGTAGTATATACACTCAGCTATAGTGCAGCAGGGGAAGCTTCCCCTGAGCTGAGAGGATGGCGCATATTTGCAACGAGCATGTAGTGTATCCACTCAGCTAGTGCAGCAAGGGAAGCTTCCCCTGAGCTGAGCGGATGGCGGCATATGCATTTTTTATTTATTTTATTTTTTTTTTGTGTAACAAGCATGTAGTATATCCACTCAGCTAGTGCAGCAGGGGAAGCTTCCCCTGAGCTGAGCGGATGGAGGCATATGCATTTTTTTTTTGTGTGTAACAGCATGATGTGAATCCACTCAGCTAAGTGCAGCAGGGGAAGCTTCCCTTGAGCTGAGCAGATGGTGCATATTTGCAACAAGCATGAAGTATATCCACTCAGCTAGTGCAGCAGGGGAAGCTTCCCCTGAGCTGAGCGAATGGTGGCATATTTGCAACGAGCATGTAGTATATCCACTCAGCTAATGCAGCAGGGGAAGCTTCCCCTGAGCTGAGCGGATGGCGGCATATTTGCAACGAGCATGTAGTATATCCACTCAGCTAAGTGCAGTAGGGGAAGCTTCCCCTGAGCTGAGCGGATGGTGCATATTTGCAACAAGCATGTAGTATATCCACTCAGCTATAGTGCAGCAGGGGAAGCTTCCCCTGAGCTGAGAGGATGGCGCATATTTGCAACGAGCATGTAGTATATCCACTCAGCTAGTGCAGCAGGGGAAGCTTCCCCTGAGCTGAGCGGATGGCGGCATATGCATTTTTTATTTATTTTTATTTTTTTTTGTGTAACAAGCATGATGTGAATCCACTCAGCTAAGTGCAGCAGGGGAAGCTTCCCCTGAGCTGAGCGGATGGCGCATATTTGCAACAAGCATGTAGTATATCCACTCAGCTAGTGCAGCAGGGGAAGCTTCCCCTGAGCTGAGCGGATGGAGGCATATGCATTTTTTTATGCACTATGCTCTATGAATGGGAATTTAAATGGTCGGGTAATACGGATGTCGTAACCGGATTGGTGGCCTGCCAGAACTAACGCGATGCTTGATTAACATGAGTAGTTTTTCCCTTCAGCACTGTTAATAACTGCCAACTTGAAGGATTTAGGTTCGATGTTTATAAGAACTAAAGGATGACGGATGTGTTTTGTGTTTTATTGTTTGTTTGAGAATCTTCAAATCTCAGCAGCTTCATTATTCGAGTCAGATCTCTGGCTCCTCGGCCACGTGACCTCATCAAGCAAGAATACAGTTCTCTTAGGTTAATAATGTTTAAGGAACCAGGTTTAAAGCTTGATAAACACACAGGGTCACTTTAGTGTGTGTAGCTGCTCTGCCTCCTGTCATGTTTTTGAACCAGAGAACTTGGAGGAAACCCATACAAACATCACGGTAAACGCGTACAGGAACTCAGCAAGTTTAAAAAGTAAGCAGATCTCAGGAGTGATACGAGTCAGATTGGTGACAGGTGATGCAGCAGACGTGTCCTTTTTAAAACATAGAAAACTTACTGTTTTTACCGCACACCAATAAATAAAAAGTGTGTTCTGACTCTCACTCGTGTTCTACTGTGTGAGTCTCTGATCATTTTATTGTTACAAACATGATCTGTATTCATATCTGTAATGTGTCTGTCTGTGTTTTCCCCTTGTTTCTGTCTGCCACCTCTCCCTGGTATTAATTGTTTTGCTCCGCCCACTCATTGCTCACCATGGACATTAATCACATTCCATCTCTTCCCCAGGTGTCTTGTCTTTGTCTCTAATCGTCTCTGCTTTGTTATTGGCTCCTGTCCACTATATCTACTCTGTCTGTTCACTTCCCTGTTGTTGGTCGTTGTTTGTGTTTGTGCTTGTATTTGGTCTGTGTCGTTCTCTATTCCTGTTCAGTGTCCCGATCTGTTTTGCCTGCCTACTGTTTGTTTGTGATTTGTCTATTAAAACCTTAAACTGCATTTGGATCCTCACTCGCCTTGTCTCACCGTGTCACATCGTGACAGAACGACCAACCACATGGATCCAGCAGAAATCCTGTTTTGTCTACGTCAGGAGGACGCCCCAGTTGAGGAATACACGGAGGTATTCTTGGACCTGTGCAACGAGGTCAACTTTGGGGAGAAGGCTCTCAAGAACATTTTTAAGTACGGACTAAGGGACATCCTGCGGTATCTGATGCTGTCTACTCAAGAGATAAAAACATTCTCAGAGTTCATCAACTTGGCGTTGCTCCTGGACGGGTCCACGCTGAGCGTGAGCAGTGTAGAGACGGAAGCCGGCCGTAAGTATTTTTTTTTGGGGGGGGGGGCAGCAAGCATCGGGGTCCGTGGGCCACAGAGTGGAATCAGCCACGGACGCCCGAATGCTCCACAGTGCCTCCGCCCATAATTCAATTCAATTCAAGTTTATTTGTATAGCGCTTTTTACAATTGACATTGTCTCAAAGCAGCTTTACAGAACATAAACATAGAAAAAAAGGTTAATATAAGAAAAATATAAAGATTAATAGAATACAAAATGTTCACAATGTGTATGTATTTATCCCCAATGAGCAAGTCTGAGGTGACTCAGGAAGCAGTGGCACGGAAAAACTCCCTTACCATCTATACCTTGAGAGGAACCAGGCTCAAGGGGAACCCATCCTCATCTGGGTAACACTGGAGGGTGTGATTATAAATATACAGTCTAACAAATGTGGTATAGATGCAAAAGATCACATGGAGTTCACATCTTTTTAGTATAGCAGTGTAAGTCTAAGTCTAAGTGTAGCTGGTAGATCTCTGGATGCCTCAGGGTTCGCTGGGTCGGACTCATCTCAGTGGTCCAACAACTTCATCGCACGGAAGACGATCAGGGCTGGTATAATTTCTGGATGCCTCGAGATGGGTAGAAGAGAGAAGCAATGGAGAGGGATTAACATATCTGCTGTTCATAAAATTTGCAATTCTGATATAATAATGCACAGTATTATGGGATGTATTATGTGTACGCCTGACTAAAAAGATGAGTTTTTAATCTACATTTAAACTGGGAAAGTGTGTCCGAGCCCCGAACACTATCAGGAAGACTATTCCAAAGTTTGGGAGCTAAATAAGAAAACACTCTACCACCTTTAGTAGACTTTAATATTCTGGGAACTACCAGAAGTCCTGAGTTTTGTGATCTCAGAGAGCGTGAAGGATTATAACGCGTTAGAAGACTAGTTAGATACATGGGAGCTAAACCATTAAGAGCCTTGTATGTAAGTAGCAGCAGTTTGTAATCAATTCTAAACTTAACGGGTAGCCAGTGTAGAGATGATAAAATTGGGGTTATGTGGCCATCTGTTTTTGTGGTATGGGCGATATGATTTTTAAAAGACAAGTTGCTGTCTAATATAACACACAGGTCTTTCACTGTTGATCTACTAGTAACAATACATCCCTCTAAATGGATGTTTACTTGTGAGAGTTTCTGTGTACTGGTTTTTGGACCTATAAGTAGTATTTCTGTCTTATTGGAGTTTAATAACAGAAAGTTACAGCTCATCCAATCTTTTATCTCTCTAAGGCACTGAGTTAATTTGGACAATTCAGCTATTTCATCTGGTTTTGATGACATATATAACTATATATGAGATATATATGTGTATCATCAGCATAACAGTGAAAATTAATCCCATGTCTTCTAATAATTTTCCCTAATGGAAGTATGTATATCGAGAAAAGCAGAGGTCCAAGGACTGATCCTTGAGGGACCCCATAATTAACTGGCATATTAACCCCATAATTAATTCTACAAAATGGTATCGGTCAGACAGGTAGGATTTAAACCAACTTAAAGCCTGTCCATACCTGTGTAATTTTGTAAGTGATCTAGAAGAATGTTGTGATCTATAGTGTTGAATGCAGCACTAAGGTCAAGTAGAACTAATAGTGACATACAGTCTTGGAACGAAGCTAAGAACAAGTCGTTTGTAACTTTAACAAGTGCTGTTTCTGTGCCATCATGGGGCCTGAAACCTGACTGAAACTCTTCAAAGATATTGTTCTCCCATAAGAAGGAGCTCAGTTGAACAGACACAACCTTTTCTAGTATTTTAGACATAAACGGAAGATTTGAAATAGGTCTGTAATTTGATAGGTCATTAGGATCTAAATTAGGTTTCTTAATGAGGGGCCTAATAACTGCCAACTTGAAGGATTTAGGGACTTAACCTAAAGATAACTCTTCCTGTCCTGTGTTTGTAAAGCACTGTAGCTGTGAGTGTAGCACTTTAGGTCACAACTGCTCTCACATGTTGAACATCACCTATTTTGTTCCTGATGCTTTTAATTTTTTCAGTGAAGAATCTCATAAAATCCTCACAACTGAACTGTGATGAAATAGTGTGTTCATATTTCTGTTATTTTGTTAATCTAGCCACTGTGCTAAATAAAAACCTGGGGTTGTTATTTTCTATGAGTTTGGTCAGGTTCTCAGCTCTAGCAGCTTTTAGAGCCGGTCTATAGCTGGACATAATGTCCTTATATGCAATTCTAAAATCCTCTAATTTAGTTTTTCTCCACTTTCGCTCAAGGTTACGGGTTTCTCTCTTGAGGTTGTGAGTATGGCTATTATACCATGGTGCAGGTGTTTTGTCTCTTACTTTCTTTAGTCTTATTGGGGCAACAGTGTCTAATGTGCTAGTGAATATAGCGCCTATGCTGTTAGTCATTACATCTAGATCAATTGTGTTTGAGGGTACAGTAAGAAGTCCAGACAGGTCAGGCAGGTTAATTGTGAATCTGTCTTTAGTGGTCGGAATAATAGTTCTACCGACTCGATAATGTGGTGAGACACAGTTAATCTGTTCTATGGGTAGTGTGTACATTATGAGGTAATGGTCTGTGATGTCATCACTTTGAGGTATAATATCTATATCAGTGACATCTATTCCGTGTGATATTATTAAATCTAGTGTGTGATTAAGGTGGTGTTTAGCTCTAGTGATGTTTAAGTTTTGTTTAAGTCCAAATGAGTTGAGTAGGTCCATAAATGTGACTCCTAAAGCATCATTTGTATCATCAACGTGAATGTTAAAGTCTCCTACATTTAATGCTTTTTCAAAGTTAACCAGTAGGTCCGAGAGAAAATCTGCGAACTCTGTAAGAAAATCAGTGTAGGGCCCTGGGGGTCTGTACACGGTTGCTATAGCAAAAGACATCATGGATTTTTTTCGTGTGCATGTGCAAGAGTGCAGCATTAAGAATAAGCACTTCAAAAAAACTAAATCTATGCTGTGTTCTCTGAGTAACAGTAAGGAAATCACTAAAGATAGTGGCAACACCACAGCCACGACCAGTCTGACGAGGCTCATGCTTATAGATATATCCTGATGGTGTAGACTCATTTAGACTGATGTATTCATTTTTTTTAATCCAAGTTTCAGAAAGGCAGAGTGCAGTAAGGCTATTGTCTGAGATGATTTCATTTACAATAAGTGCTTTGGGTGTAAGTGATCTAATATTCAGGAGCCCAAGCTTTAGGAACTGTTTTTGTTTCTTTGCCATTTTTCTGGTCTAATTAGAGTAAGATTGTTTTGAGATTTTCTCATGCATTTACTTTTTGATCTCACTACTCGGGGAACAGACACAGTTTCTATAGGATGAGCTATGTGTGCATTTGTATCACTGTGATGATGTGAAGGATGGCTATTGAAATTTAGATTTAAATCATAGTTTACCAGTCAGAAGGTGTGCAGCGCCCTGGAGATGTGGTCCGAGAGGATCTCCGCTCCAACTCTGCTGAGGTGCAGGCTGTCAGCACGGAACAGCCTAGGACGCTCCCAGAAAACATTCCAGTTATCGATAAAGAGTAAAATTCTGAGCCTGACACCATGACTGTAACCATTCACTTAAAGCAAAAAGTCTACTGAACCTTTCCATTCCTCGCTGGTACATAGGAAGAGGACCAGACACGCTGATCCCCGCCATGGGCGCTGAGCTGTGAACCGTCTCCACCAGGGTGTTGAAGTCCCTCTTCAGGATCTCCGACTGCTTCAGGCTGGTGTCGTTTGAGCTGGCGTGAAGAACCACTGCTCCGGTGTTTCTGCTCACGACATTAGGTACCTGTGCAGTGACATCAAGAACATGAGCACCAGGTAAACAGTGAGTGTGAGCCTTACCTTTAGCCACCGTAGTACGGACGTGGCGGACGATGGAGTCTCCGATGATCACAGCGTCACGGTCCGTCTCGCGAAGGGGAGCGAAGAGGTTCTGGGTGGGGATCTCGAAGCCCGGTGGCGGCGGAGGGGGAGAGGTCCTTGCCCGGGGGCCGGCTCGCGTCTTCCGCTGCTGCACCCAGGGTACACGGTACCCTGGCGCCGGAGTGAACAGCGCCTGGGCAGGCCACTTCCTGGGTGCCCTGGGCCTGGGCAGAGAAACACATGGAGTAGAAGTGAAGGGAGTAGTAATTTCACGCAGGGAATTTACCTGAGACGGGTGAGCAAGCGACTGGGAAGCTTCCAGCGCAGCTTTCTGCTCCTGCAGTTCGGCCTGCTTCACCTGTAGGTCACGGATCTGCTTCCCCACGGCCTCCAGCTCCAGTTCCACCGAGTGCAGAACGAACGTGTCCTCATCTGCACTAAAGGCAGACACACAAGCAACATGGTGTTATCGGGCAAATGCAACAGAGATAGTTGGTGTGAAGAAGTTGTAGTAGCGGTAACCAGGCTAACAGTCTAGTGATGCTAATTAGCCAAGCAAACAAATGCGACCGGCGCACCGCAAACAATTCAAATTATGACATCATAGATGGCAAACTAATGCTTTCACACCCTTTATTTTCATCTAGACCAGCGGTATTCAATTAAAATTCAAAGAGGTGCAGTTACTAAAATTTCCTCCCAGTAAAGGTCCGAATCTTGTATTGTCACTTAAAATAGTGCACACTCATGTTAATAAAATCAATAACGCAAATACATTTCTATATAATTTATTGTTAAATTTCAAGTGTTTTCAAAGTCTGAACTTGTCTGGCACTTAAATGGAAAACAATCCTGTAGTTGTCTTTACTACATGTCAAGTAACAGACACTGAATATCTTCTGAATAAAATAAATAAAAAGTACAAACACAGCTTTGTGCAGCCTGAACTTAGGGCCTACATTTCAAGTATTACATTCAAGTAAAACATTCAGAATCTTTTGAATGAAATAAAAGTGCTTTTAATCTTAATTTTACAAAAAATTAAACAAAAGACTTTTGAGCTTCCCCTTTTTTAAACATTAACTATATCTGGTTGCACGCCTGTCTGAACTTTCATAAACCAATATAAGTCATCAATAAACAATAATAAAACAAACTTCACATCAAGAGCAAAAAAAAAAAGAAAAAGGAAAAAGAAGGTAAAACGAAAAAGTCCAAAATATCCAGATTATTTACAGAGGTCTTGAAAATATTTAGAAAGTAAAAATATGAAAAAGAAAGAGAGGGAAATCTATGAAGTACTTCCCCTGAATCTCCATTTTCGCTATACCTTGAGAGCGTTCATCTATGTCACCGTTTATTACACAGGTTTATTTGTCACGCTGCTGTTTTTGTTTCATGCTCTAGCTACACTTTATTTTTGAGGTTAGAAACTTTTCATATCAAGTATAATAAATCCATCCTATGAGTGCATACAGTTAAATAGTCTGTTTGAGAGCATTTCTTATTTCTAGAAACATCCTACATTCAGCATTCATTACTGTTCCATTTTCTGCACACAAAATGACCAGTGTAGCTCAGGGACAAATTAAATCTCACACCTCAGTTAGAATTTTACTGAAAACTTTTACTAACATTTTATTTTGGATCACAAAACCTCACAGATGAGTTAAAACGGTATATACATATTCCAGCGTATAGAGGCTGAGTGAATGTGGTGTGGACTCTGTGGAGGAGCCTCATGGTGTCAGAGACGCTGTAGAAGGACAGAGTTCCTGCACTGTGATCCACATACACTCCTATTCTGGAGGAGGATGGAAATAGCAGCTTAGTCTCAATGCTGTTGTGCAGGAAAGAGACAGAGGAAGAAGAACACCGCAGACTCCAGGACTGACTGTTGTATCCAAACAAACACTCATAACCCAGTCCTTTCCTGCTGATCTCTTTATATGACACTGATATGTCCACAACGCCACTCCACTCCACCTCCCAGTAACAGCGTCCACACACACTCTCCTTACACAACACCTGAGACCAGTACTCAAATCTCTCTGGATGATCAGAGTATCGCTGTTGTATCTCACTCCATGTCACCACTCGGTTCTTCTCAGACAGAATGAGTTCAGGATGTGCTGTGTTTGGATCCAGAGTCAGATAACAGAAATCTACAGTAATGAAATATCCACGTTAGAAGTTAATCACTGGATTTATAATAAGTGTGTGTGAGACACCTGTCTGTGTTTCTACCCTCCTAATGCTGCTCTATAAACATGGATCAGATTAGGGTCAAAGCCATTTACAAGGCTGATATTAATACTGTGTGATTTTCTGCAGTCTTGTTCCTGCTTACTTCTTATTTCAGTTAGATAAATTTTTTAGCTCCTTTTATGTGAGGCAGAAACAATGTATATTTGTTTACCATGTGGTTGTATTTTGTTGAATTCTTCCTCACAGATTTGCTCGACTCGTTTTTTCAGTTCTGAGAGAGATTTCCTCACTCCATCAAATGAGAGATGTTGATTGACAGTGAAGCTGAGTGAGTCGTCACATCCAGGAGAAACACAGAGAGACGGGAAACTCTACAGAGAGGAAACACATCATAGAGAAGGAGAAAAGTGGACGAGAGGAACGAATGAATCTCAGACTGAATCAGAACAAAGACACACTTGTGATCTCAGACAGGAACATTTCTTCTTGCTGTAATGAGCTTTTAGGAGGAAACTTTGTGAGGAACAGCGCCCTCTGTAGATCAGACAGTGAGTGTTACCTGGAGGAAGTGGATGTCATCATGTGTGTGTGAAAGCTGCTCCATCTCAGTGACTCTCCTCTTAAGATCAGCAATCTCCTGCTCCAGTTGATTCAGGAGTCGTTTAGCTCGACTCACTTCAGCTTTCTCCTGAGTTCTGATCAGCTCCGTCACCTCCGAGCGCTTTTTCTCCATGGAGGTGATCATCTCAGTAAAGATCTTCTCACTGTCATCTACTGCTGCCTGTGAACGCATCTGTAAGGACACACACACACACACACACACACACACACACACACACACACGCACACACAGATCTGAGATCACCTCTTCTATTAGTCTACTATAGTGACTCTATAATTTGTGTTTTTGTGAATCTCTCAGTTTCCTCCTCACCTTAATAATGTCCACAGTCTGTTTCAGCTCCTGCACCTTCTTCTGCTTCTCCTGGATCTTCTGCTGGGATTTTATCTGATCCTCCTTTAACTCATTCTTTAACAGAGTTTTCACATGGTCTTTGTAAACTTTAGGTATAAAATGCTCTAAGAATCTTGTTACACTGTTGGCTGTTTAAAGCGCACTGACTGGTCTAAGCTGTTTCACACGTCATACCACAAGAACCTTTGACTTTAAAAAAATAAATCCACGTCACTCTGAATGACAGTAGTATAACTCAATAGAAAATAGATTTAAAACACAATTTGTAAAATCTGACTTGGAAAAGAATAATGTTGTCCAGTTCTCACCTGTTTTTTAGTTCTTTCTGTTTCAGTTGAAACTGTATCATGACCTTTGTGTTTTTTTATCGTACACAAGTAACAGATGAGGCTTTTGTCAGTACGACAGTAGATCTCCATCAGTTTGTCATGTTCAGAGCAGATCTTCTCTTGGAGCTCTGCACAGGCTTCAACTAACTTGTGCTTCTTAAAGGCAGGAGACTGATAGTGAGGTTTAAGATGATCTTCACAAAAGGAGGCCAGACAAACCAGACAGGACTTGACGGCTTTGTGTTTTCTCCCTGTGCAGGAATCACACTCCACATCTCCAGGTCCAGCGTAACAGTGAGCAGGAGAAGCAGCTTGGAGTTCAGTCTTCTTCAGTTTCTCCACCACTTCAGCCAGCATGTTGTTCCTACGTAGAACAGGCCTTGGAGTGAAAGTCTCTCTACACTGAGGACAGCTGTAGACTCCCTTTACGTCCTCCTGATCCCAGCAGCCATTAATACACACCTTACAGAAACTGTGACCACAATGGAGAGTCACTGGAACCCTCAGGAGATCCAGACACACTGGACAGCTGAACTGATCCTGATCACTGGTTTCTGCCATTTTCTTGAACTCACACACAGAGAGAGAGAGAGAGATCTATAAGTTTTGTTTTCTCTGAAATGAACTTCCTGGTTCAGTGTGTTATAGTGTAACAGAGAGAGGAGGTGTGGCTTTACAGAGAAAAGGAGCTCAGCCTTTAAAGATAAAGGTGAAGTTACACAACAGAAGAGTTTTTTTTATAATGATACTTCCTCCACCAAGCTTTAAAAATATTCTAAAAAAAGATTTATTTTTTAAAAAAAAAGTTTTTAAATCCTACTCATGCTAACTGTTAGCCAAGTTAGCACAAGTGACTCAAATCTATAAAATCTGCTTGTGTAATTTAGTGATTAGTTCTGGATCTTTTTCCAAAAGAGAAAGAACAAAAATTAGGATAAATGAGGATACAGCTTAGACAGTATTTTATCTCTCAAAGGTTCAATCTATTCCGGTGGATCTACACCAGTCTAGCAACATCTGAAGCTTCTAGAAAACAGAATGAAGGCAGACTCACAACATGTTCCAAAATCATTTTATATATAAGTCTGCTTTTAGCTTTCTCAATAAGAAAGGAAAAACGGGTTTCAGTTGTGTTAGCGAGAGGAATGGAGACTGTTCATGGGGAAGTCATGTGACATCAAACTTTTATGCTGAAATTGCTGCAGTGAAGGAGTTGGGACTTGTCACTGTGTTAGGAGTCTACAGGTTTATACATGCAGCTATTTTATTTTTATCCACAAGTGATATGGATGCTAATGGTGGTTTGAATCCTAGGGAACTGTAAGGACAAAACAGTTTACACAGGATTGGGGTGAGCTCCAACACACACAACATTACTGGTTGAGAAAAACAAAAACATTACTGGTTGGTTTGTTTCAAGACTATAAGTGGAGTCTAACATTTAACTAGATTTGTAAAGTTTGTCACAACAAACTTTGATGCTGGCTTTGATGAGGCAAGTATTCTCAAGTGCTGGTGCTTTTTGGAGGCAAGTGGACATACTGTAAGGGTCAGTGTTACTTTTAGAGGCAAGTGGACATAAAACTTGTGAAATCTAATGGAGTGCTAGGGTGCCAAAACATTTGGAGGGAAGTGGAGACAAGCATGTGACATCATCAGAAAACCTGTGACGCAATTCCCCTCCTTGGGCTGGGTGTTTTGATATGCCACATGTCCATGTTGTGTGAATGTTTTCACGTGACATCACGTGTCATCAGCAGAATACTCACGAGGCAGATACCCTTATTCTGCTGAATGTTTTGATATGTCACATGTCCACGTTGTAAAAAGTTTTTTGATTTTGCATATTTTGGGGTGGGGCTGTGGGACAACTGAAAGGCCAGTCAGTACACCAACCTTTGTTCAGAGTCTCACCCTAAAGGAGCTGGCCGAGTTTGGTGTAGATAGTTTGAAAGCTTGCTGAGTTATAAACCGCCAAAGTTTATAATGGGAGTCCGGGGAAAAAAGCCCACTTTGAGACCCGGTACCCGAAGTACCAGTACTTGGATCACTAGGAAAAGTAATAGCAACAAACCTCAGACCAGGTTCTACAACATATCCGAATTTGGTGCATGTGGCTTGAAAGCCCTAGGAGGAGTTACTCGATAATTTTTTATCTAAGCTTAAATAGGAAAACATTAGGTTACTTTCGTAACCCCGGTTCTCTGAAACATCAAGTGGAGAGATCCACCTATGGTAAGGGCATCCATTCCTGACCTCTACAGAAGCATCCAATTGCACCAAGTATGGCTTGACAGACAGGAGCGCGTGCCAGATGCAGGTAAGGTAATGCCTCTTACCTGAGTGCATAATGCACCTGCACGTGCTACCTTTCCTCAGTGAGCATATTCGGGTTGAAAGGAGTGCGGGCCTAGTAGCACATGGCTACGAAGAGCCCACACTCAAGACCGCATGAGACACCGTGGTACGGGTAACATCAAGCCGGTAGTGCCTAACAAAGGTGTGAGGAGAGGACCAGCTCGCAGTGGCACAAATCTCCTGCAATGGAACTCCCCCAAACAGATCCCAAGAAGCAGCCAAGCCTCTAGTGGAGTGAGCCCTGAGGCCACCCAGAGGCTGCACGTCCCTAGTACGCGTCCCTGTACGCTAAGGCGATGGCTTCAACAAGCCAGCAAGAGATTCGTTGCTTATAGGTGGGTTTCCCCGTGTTCGGTGGGGCCCAAGTGATGAAGAGCTAATCGCTCCCCCGAAAAGAGTATGTCCTGTCCATGTACGCCCGTAGGGCATGAAGCATTCAACCTCTGGTCCTCCGCATAGGAAAAGATGGGGGTGAAAAGCGGAGAGCTCAATCACACCATCCGTGAAAGCTGGAAAGCACTTAGGCATGAAGGCCGGGTTAGGCATAAGCAAAACCTTATCTCCACTGAGTGAGAATTTGGTGCACGAGGAATGAACTGAGAGCACATGCAAATCACTGACATGTTTGGCAGAAGCCAAAGCTAGAAGCAGCGCCGTTTCGAAGGACAGCAGCTTGAGGGAGATAACCCCCAGGGGCTCAAAAGGCTGTTGGGCCAGCACCTCCAGCACCATGGAGAGGTCAAAATCTGGGACCACACTTCTGGTGACCGGCAGGGAGTGGTGCGTGCCCTTCATAAATCTACGGATAAAGGGGTGCTGCCCCACCGTAGTGACGCCGAAATTGATGTGACATGCAGCGATAGCCGCCAATTAGACCTTAATCGTCGAAAAGGCCCTGCCACAATCTATAAGGTCCTGCACAAAACCAGAATATCAGTGACTGAGTACAGACATGAAACAAGCTGGTGCTCTTCGCACCATGCCTCAAACACACACCATTTGCAAAAATAGAGAGAACGCGTGGAAGAGGCCCTGGCATTCTGAATTGTGGCAATAACACGGGGGTGGGGGGGGTTGAGCCCCAGCGTTCTTAAATGCACCCTCTCGTGGGCCAGGCCCAGAGAGTGAAGTTTGGAGGAGCGCATGGCGCCTTGACAGTTGATATGTGATATGACGGTTGATACAGCTGTTGTATTGTCGCAGCGCACCCGCACATGATGTCCCCGCAGGCGGGGCAAGAAATGCCTTAGAGCTTTCAACACCGTGAGGAGCTCCAAGTAAGTTATATGGGCTGAACGAAGTGAGATCGGCCACACACCGTTCACAGATCTGCCCACCCTGTCAAGGAGGCATCCGTCGTAACCACCTTCCGCAGCATGACAGCCCCGAAAGGGGACCCATGCACGTAAAACTCTGCAGATCTCCAGTGGCACAGCGTGGCCATGCAGGCGCGCGTCACAGAGACAAAGCGGCAAAGATTGCGCAACGGCCCGAGATGAAGGGACAAAATCCACTCCATGAAAGCCCTCATTCTCAGAACACCTAGAGGCAAGACATGGATAGCCGAAGCCATAAGACCCTGTAATCTGAGACATGTGCGGTACTGTATCCACGCTCCTTCCCTGAACTGCGAGATACAGTTCATGAATGATGAAACGTGCTCCTGTGACAGGCGCACACGCATTGTGACAGAATTCAGCTCCAAACCCAAGAATATGACTTCCTGAACAGGAGTGAAACTGCTCTTTAACACATTGCTGCGTTCAGTTTCAGAGTCAATGTGTGAGAGCACACGGGCAGTGTTTTGAATCACTATCTCTCTCTAATCGGCTATAATAAGCCTATGTAAGAAAGGATCCTGAGACCCGCTGTTCCCAATGGCGCAAGCCCCGCCTCCGCACACAGACAGAACGTCAACGCAGAAGGGATGGGAATCCCACGCGGCAATGAGCCAAAAAAGACCAGGGAGCTGTGAGGTAGGAGCAGAAGTCGTGAGAAGCGAATGTTAACTGAGGAAAGGTAGTGCGTGCAGGAGCACTCGGGTAAGGGGCGTTACCTTACCTGCCTTTGGCTTGCGCTCCTGTCTGTCAAGCCAGACTTGGTTAACCGATGCCCTTCCCATAGGTGGATCTCGAACACAAGATGATGAAAGAGAACAGAATGTTGGCTTCTACAAAGCCAACGTAATAATTCTAAGCTCTGTTTAATAATAAATGTTCTAATTTATTACACCATGTTCAGTATATGCCTGTGTGCAATGTTAATGTGGCAGGATAGTTAGTGTTGTGACGTCAGATAGTAATAATGTATCGGAGAGCACCGGTGCGTATAAAGGAGGGTGTCAGGTTCATGGTGATTGAACGTGCGTCATTTTGAGGTGCTCTTCTGGTTTCCGGTTCCGTGTGTCAACAGAGGTGCTGGGTGTTACTGGTGCGGCTAGCGGCACGGCGGTTCTGATTTGTTTCCTATCACTTTCAGTTACCTGGGAGGTAAAAGACTGTTAGCAGCATGGCTACACGGTTTTGCTGTGGTCATACAATAGGCTAATGCCACACGTATGTTTTATTGTCGTGCTTTGCAATGGAAAGAGAAAAGGGTCAAAACAAGCTCTGTTGCGACAGACTGTCTACCTTCGGGTATGTGAGTTTGTGTTATCCATCTTACGTGGGATGCTAGTGTAAATGTCAGGTGGTGTAGTGTTTGTTTTGTATTCCCCGTCAGCGTTTTTTCATTACCCGATGTCTATCTCTCTCCGGGTTATTACCGAACCAGTACTGCATCTGTGATTTGGTGGATTTGCATCTGCATCTGTGATTTGGCGGATGGCTGTATTTCTCCGGTATGCAATAGCATTTTATTTAAGCGTTTTATATCTTTTTTAAATTGCATTTGTTTACTGTGCGTGACATTTTCTGTTAGGTTCCGGGGGATTTCTGCTGCATGTGCAGTTGAGGCTGCACATTGTTCCCGGGACAACGCTGCTGTTTTGATCCATTGCTTTGCTCCTCGCTAAATTGATTTTTGTTGTAATTGTTTATTTTTGTTTTCCATATCTGTTTCTTGATTCTATATCAATAGTTACCCTTTCTCTCTGAAACGTTACTGTGCTTTAAGGCCTACCTTGAGGTAGGAAGCCTTCTGCTGAAGTCAGAGTGGTAACTAGCTATTCTTTTGTTATTTCATTTAATGGTTCTGTCTTGAAATTTAATTTATATATTTTTTCAGATTGATTTATTCTTTTCTCCTGGGCTTTGTAAAATCTTCATTCTTTTGTTTTGTTTATTTGGTTTTCTTAGTTGAGCATTGTCAGTTTTAACATATATATTTTTTTTTGTTTTGTGTACTCTGCAGGAGCTGTAGGCCAAAAGGCCGAGAGGCCTGACTTCCCTTCACTTTTCAAGTGTGTTTCTGTGCACCATGTGCTGTGTGACCACCGACAGAAATTCACTGAGCACTGAGTGACAGGAAGCAAGCTGCACACAGGAAGCAAGCTGCACACAGGAAGCAAGCTGCACACAGGAAGCAAGCTCTCGCTTCTTCCAATTTATATGCCTGGCTGAGTATTTTTTTTATTCAAATCCGAGTTATCTTGAGTCTACACTTTAATTCTTGACAAAGTATTTACTTGTCCCGCAGTGTCAGCTTTTAGCCAGCGAGCATAACTAGCCTGTTAGCTCGGCTACAGCTAGTACAAGCTCTCGCATCTTCCACATTTTATTTTCACAGACTGTGTCTCGCTCCCACCCTGCAACATATCCAGTGGCTCGCTCCCACCCTGCTCTCCTCCATGTCCTTTCTCATCTTTTAGAATCAAGTGATATACAATAAATAAATAAATAAATAAACAGGCTAAATAGTCCGCATCTAGCCGGCTAGCACAACTAGCCTATTAGCTCGGCTACCGCTACTACAATCTGTTGTACTTGCTCTGTAACACCATGCCGGTTACATCTCTGTCTTTGAGTGCAGGTGAGGATGCATTGGAGCTGCACTCGATAGAACTCCAGCTGGTTGCTGTGGAGAAGCAGATCCGCGAACTACAGGTGAAGCAGGCCGAGCTGCGGGAGCGGAAAGCCGCGCTGGAAGCTCCCCGGTCGGTCGCTCACCTGTCTCAGGTAAACTCCCGGGATGTAATTACCACTCCCTCCACCTCTACCCCGCGTGTTTCTCTGTCCAGGCCCAACACACCGATGAAGTGGCCTGCCCAGGAGCTGTTCACTCCGGCGCCAGGACACCGCAGGCCCTGGGTGCAGCAGCGGAGGACGCGTGCCGGTCCCCGGCCTAGGACCTCTCCCCCTCCACCACCGCCGGTCTTCGAGATCCCCACCCGGAACCGCTTCGCCCCCCTTCGCAAGACGGACTGCGACAAAGTGATCATCGGAGACTCCATCGTCCGCGCTACGGTGGCTAAAGGTAAGGCTCGCACTCACTGCTTACCTGGTGCTCGTGTTCTTGATGTCTCTGCACAGGTACCTAGAGTCGTGAGCAGAAACACCAGAGCTGTGGTTCTTCATGTCGGCTCGAACGACACCAGCCTGAGGCAGTCGGAGATCCTGAAGAGGGACTTCAACACCCTGGTGGAGATGGTTCGCAGCACGTGTCTGGACCACTTCCAACTTACCAGCGAGGAATTGAAAGGTTCAGTAGACTTTTCGCTTTAAATGAATGGTTACAGTCATGGTGTCAGGCTCAGAAACTACTCTTTATCGATAATTGGAATGTTTTCTGGGAGCGTCCTAGGCTATTCCGTGCTGACGGCCTGCACCCCAGCAGAGTTGGAGCGGAGATCCTCTCGGACCACATCTCCAGGGCGCTGAACACCTTC
The DNA here is from genome assembly GCF_022655615.1 of Tachysurus fulvidraco. Classification (NCBI taxonomy): domain Eukaryota; kingdom Metazoa; phylum Chordata; class Actinopteri; order Siluriformes; family Bagridae; genus Tachysurus; species Tachysurus fulvidraco. The sequence continues at coordinate 21,878,155 of NC_062528.1, read as the reverse complement.
TGACTGGTAAACTACTCTTTAAATTTAAATCTTAATAGCCATCCTTCACCTCAGCACATTGACACAGAAAATGCACACATAGCTCACCCTATAGAAACTGTGTCTGTTCCCCGAGCAGTGAGATCCAAAAGTAAATACACGAGAAGTTCTCGAAACAATCTTACTGTAATTAGACCAGAAAAATGCCAAAGTAACAAACAAAAACAGTTCTTAAGGTTTGGACTTCTGAACATTAGATCTCTTGCACCCAAAGCACTTATTGTAAATGAAATGATCTTAGATAATAGCCTTACTGCACTCTGCCTCACCGAAATGTGGATTAAACCAAATGAATACATCAGTCTAAACGAGTCTACACCATCAGGATATATCTATAAGCACGAGCCTCGTCTGACTGGTCGTGGAGGTGGTGTCGCCACTATCCTAAGTGATTACCTCACTGTTACCCAGAGAACACAGCATAGATTTAGTTCTTTTGAAGTGGTCGTCCTTAATGTTACACTATCGCACGTGCACACGAAGAAATCCCTGATGTCTCTTGCTCTAGCGACCGTGTACAGACCCCCAGGGCCCTACACAGTTTTTCTTAGAGAATTTACAGATTTTCTCTCAGACCTATTAGTTAACTTTGACAAAGCATTAATTGTAGGAGACTTTAACATTCATGTTGACGACACAAACGACGCTTTAGGACTCACATTTATGGACTTACTAAACTCACTTGGGCTCAAACAAAACATCACTAGCGCAACTCATCGACGTAACCACACACTAGATTTAATAATATCACACACAATAGAAGTCACTGATATAGATATCATACCTCAAAGTGATGACATCACAGACCATTACCTCATAATGTACACACTACGTATAGAACAGACTAACTATGTCTCACCACGTTATCGACTCGGTAGAACCATTATTTCGACCACCAAAGACAGATTCACAAATAACCTGCCTGATCTGTCTGGACTTCTTAATGTACCCTCAAACTCAAACGACCTAGATGCAATGACTAACAGCATAGACGCTATATTCACTAGCACATTAGACACTGTTGCCCCAGTCAGATTACAGAAGGTTAGAGATAAAACACTTGCACCATGGTATAATAGTCATACTCACACCCTCAAGAGGGAGACCCGTAACCTCGAACGGAAATGGAGAAAAACTAAATTAGAGGTGTTTAGAATTGCGTATAAGGACAGTATGTCCAGCTACAGACAGGCTCTAAAAGCTGCTAGGGCTGAGCACCTGAGCAAACTCATAGAAAATAACCAGAACAAGCCCAGGTTTTTATTTAGCACAGTGGCTAGTTTAACAAAAAATCAGAAATCTGAACACACTATTCCATCACATTTCAGTAGTGAGGACTTTATGAGATTCTTCACTGATAAAATCGAAAGTATCAGGAATAAAATAGGTGACGCTCAACATATGAGAGCAACCAGTGACACAATCTCACCTAAGGCTTTACACAGCTTTACAAGTACAGGACAGGAAGAGTTAGATAAACTTATTACTACAGCTAAATCAACAACATGTTCACTAGACCCCATCCCAACTAAACTACTGAAAGAAGTGTTACATAAAGCTGGTGAGCCTCTTCTTAATATCATTAACTCCTCGTTATCTTTAGGTTACGTCCCGAAGTCTTTTAAGTTGGCAGTTATTAGGCCACTCATCAAAAAACCTAACTTAGACCCTAATGAACTATCAAATTACAGACCCATCTCACACCTTCCGTTTATGTCTAGAATACTTGAAAAGGTTGTGTCTGTTCAACTGAGCTCCTTCTTACAGGAGAGCAACATCCTTGAAGAATTTCAGTCAGGTTTCAGGCCCCAGCATAGCACAGAAACTGCACTTGTTAAAGTTACAAACGACTTGTTCTTAGCTTCGGACCAAGACTGTATGTCACTATTAGTTCTACTTGACCTTAGTGCTGCATTCGACACTATAGATCACAACATTCTTCTAGATCGCTTACAATATTACACAGGTATTCATGGTCAGGCTTTAAGCTGGTTTAGATCCTACCTGTCTGACCGATACCATTTTGTAGAATTAAATGGTGAATCCTCCAGTTTACTACCAGTTAATTATGGGGTCCCTCAAGGATCAGTTCTAGGACCTCTGCTTTTCTCTATATACATGCTTCCATTAGAGAACATTATTAGAAGACATGGGATTAGTTTCCATTGTTATGCTGATGACACACAGTTATACATCTCATCAAAACCAGATGAAATAGCCACAGTGTCCAAATTAACTCAATGCCTTAGAGAGATAAAAGAATGGATGAGCTGCAACTTTCTATTGTTAAACTCCGATAAGACAGAAATACTACTCATAGGTCCAAAAACCAGTGCACATAAACTCTCACAACTTAACTCCCATTTAGAGGGATGTACTGTTACAAGTAGCTCGACAGTGAAAGACCTCGGTGTTATATTAAGACAGCAACTTGTCTTTTAAAAATCATATCGCCCATACTACCAAAACAGCCTTCTTCCACCTTAGAAACATTGCCAAGCTGAGAAACATCCTGTCTGTATCTGATGCTGAGAAGCTAGTTCATGCGTTCATGACCTCTAGACTGGACTATTGTAATGCATTACTAGGTGGTTGTCCTGCATCTTTAATAAATAGGTTACAGTTAGTCCAAAATGCAGCTGCCAGAGTTCTCACTAGGACAAAAAAGTATGACCATATAACCCCAATTTTATCATCTCTACACTGGCTACCTGTTAAGTATAGAATTGACTACAAACTGCTGCTACTTACGTACAAGGCTCTTAATGGTTTAGCTCCCATGTATCTAACTAGTCTTCTAACACGTTACAATCCTTCACGCTCTCTGAGATCACAAAACTCGAGGCTTCTGGTAGTTCCCAGAAAATCTGTCTACTAAAGGTGGTAGAGCGTTTTCTTATTTAGCTCCCAAACTTTGGAATAGTCTTCCTGATAGTGTTCGGGGCGCAGACACACTTTCCCAGTTTAAATGTAGATTAAAACCTCATCTCTTTAGTCAGGCGTACATATAATACATCCCATAATATCATGCACCAGTACATCAGACCAGCACATTTTTATGAACAGCAGACATGTTAATCCCTTTCCACTGCTTCTCTCTTTGTACCCATCCCGAGGCATCCAGACACTGTACCAGCTCCCAACGTCCTCTGTGGGACGAAGCCTTTGGACGTCCACTGAGCCGAGGACGACTCTAAGAATCCTGAGACATCTCCAGTTAGACTCTGTGGTACTCAGGAGATCTGAAGTCCTTGAACCTCACACCAATACAACATTTAACTGACTGTATATTACAATCACACCCCCAGTGTCACCCATATGAGGATGGGTTCCCCCTTGAGTCCGGTTCCTCTCAAGGTTTCTTCCTTTACCAATTTAAGGGAGTTTTTCCTTGCCACTGCTGCCTGAGTCATCTCAGACTTGCTCATAGGGGAATAAATACATACACACTGTGAACTATATACATCTAATAATAATCTAGAATTTTTATTCTGTTAATTCTTATTTCTTTTATTATTCGTTATTTCCTTCATCATTAATTATGTTTACCTTCTGCTCTGTGTTTATGTTCTGTAAAGCTGCTTTGAGACAATGTCTATTGTAGTGTTCTCGTGCAGTGTGTTGGAACGCTGACTAAACACAGAGTTAAACCGTAGCCAATGAAGACAGAGTCGTAGTAAGATTTACCCTTTACTGTCACTCTCTCATTTACATTGTACGGTGAAAACTGCAATAAGACAAAACAACAATATTCAGAGTCTTGGCTAACATTGCATTATAAATTAACAAAGACAAACTGCTATTTGCTATTAGCATCGCTAAAGCCTAAACAGGGTGGTTACAACCATTTTTAACGGCACATAAAACATCGCCTTTTAGAACAAATAATCTCTAATATATGATCTTTATGATATGATATCGTATTAATGAACTTACGGCATTGCCTCTATGATGTTTTTAGTGGATGCGCTGGATACTATAAAGAGCACGCCATGCCGGTTTCATTGCAAGATTGAGCACTGAGCGCTAACCGGAAGTGGCGAAACCGGAAGTAGCAAAACCGGAAGTGACATCGCATAAAACGAACCATATATTTTTACAAATTAAGTAGATAAAGTAATTATAAACTTTAAATTTTTATAGAGGAATATTTATCAAAAATATTTAAAGCACACATATAAATATTAAAGTCCTTACAGGACAACACACTCCCCGCCTGACCTATGTAAGGTCACTATGAACTTGTAAAAGTGCTAAACCTTAGTCCCTAGATCAGTCTTTCGGTAGAAGAAGGACGACCTCTACAATTGGCCTTAGAAAGGTTTTTATATTGCCTTGGTCAGTCGTGGTGACTTCAACCTTTCTTACATGGCCATCCTTTCCAGGAAATACGGCTGAAATTCTGGCCATGGGCCAACAGTTGCGAGATGTCTGCTTGTCCCTGAGCAGAACCAGATCTCCGACTTGTAGGTTTCTGCGAGGTACCGTCCATTTTGGCCTGTGCTGTAAGCAAGGTAAGTATTCTCGTCTCCAGCGGGTCCAGAAGTGGTTTGCGAGAGCCTGAACTTGTCTCCATTGTTTTGTGTACAAGTCCTTGTCCGTAAAGTCCCCGGGAGGAGGCGGAACTCCTGTCTTCTGTGTGAGGAGCATAGATGGTGAAAGTATGAATGGCTGTTCTGGGTCTGCAGACACGGGTACGAGTGGTCGTGCATTTATGATAGCAGTAACTTCTGCCATTAGTGTGCAAAGAACTTCGTGGGTTAAACGTGTTTTCAGCTGGAGAAACATTGAATCTAGGATTCTTCTGGCAATGCCTATCAGGTGCTCCCACGAACCTCCCATGTGAGAACTGTGAGGTGGGTTGAATTCCCAGCTGCATCATTGCTCGCTGAGGTACTTCTGCACCACTTTGTCCATTCCGAGCTCCTTACACGTTCCAATGAAATTGGTACCGCAATCGGAATGGAGCTGTTTCGCAGGGCCTCTGAGTGCAAAGAAGCGCCTGAGAGCATTTATGCAACTCGACGTGTCCATTGATTCAATGACCTCGATGTGCACTGCTCTTGAACTCATGCAGCAGAACATGATGGCCCACCGCTTGCTCTCCGCATGTCCTCCTCTGGTGCGTCTGCTTGTGACAGACCACGGTCCAAATACGTCGAGCCCCACATATGTAAATGGAGGGCAGACCTTTAGACGTTCAGGTGGCAGGTTTGACATGTGTTGTTCTTCCAACTTTCCACGCAGCTTGCGACAGGTTATGCATTTGTGAAGTACTGAATTAATTAATGACTTGCCTCCCAGGATCCACAGTCCCGCTGCTCTGATAGCTCCTTCTGTCAGGTGACGGCCTTGATGTTTCACTTGCTCACGGTGATGTCGAATGAGCAATAATGATATGTGGCTATCTTTGGGGAGAATTATTGGTTTCTTTTCTGCAGTTGCAAGCTCACAGTACTTTAGTCGTCCTCCAACACAAATTAAGTTGTCCTCCAAGATTGGACTGAGTTTCCTTAAGTGACTACTTTTGGGTACGGCTTGGTTACCTTGGAGGGCCGTCAGTTCGTTTGCAAATGTAGCCCTTTGTGTTGCTTTAAGGATAACATTCCTTGCTTGGTTAATTTCGTCTGGGGTACGGTGTAAGTCACATCTGTGCCAAACTTTGCATTTGCTGTGTTGGTTGGTGTGATTGTAGGATTTTACTATGTGAACTAGAAATGATATTCCTCTTAATAGGGAGGTGAAGGTGGAGAACCGCTGGAATCGGTAAGAGGTAAACTCTGGTTCTTTCAGGTTAGTAATACATGTTTGTACTTGTGGTCGTATTTCTGGGTCATTTTCGGGTGCAATTAGTTCGAACATCTCAGTCGTTTGTGTCTTTTTTGGAGGTGGCTGACGCAGGAAGGAGGGACCTGTAAACCATGAACTCTGTGCCAAGCGTAGTGCAGGTAAAGATCGTGATGCATGATCTGCAGGGTTTTCTTCTGTGCGCACATAGTGCCACTGCTCAGGTTTTGAGGACTGATGGATGCGTTGAACTCTGTTGTGGACATACACATAGAATCATTTTGACTCATTGTAAATGTAGCCGAGCACCACTTTGCTGTCGGTAAAGAACTTTATATCATTTAGCTCCAGATCCAGCTCGTCCTTAATGAGATCTGCCATCTCTACTGCTAAGACCGCAGCACAGAGCTCGAGCCTTGGGATTGTAGGTTCAGACAGGGGTGCTAATTTTGCCTTGCCCATGACAAATCCTACTTCTACTTGTCCATCTTTCTGAAGTGCTTTCAGATATGCCACAGCACCTATGGCCTTGGTAGATGCATCTGAGAATACACACAATTCTGTGTGCACTGTTTCGACTAGTGAGGTTGTTGTGTATGCACGTGGAGCATGAAGCCGATCTAGGTCTTGGAGAGAATCTTTCCAGGCTTGCCATTTGCTTAATTCATTCTCAGAGAGAGGTGTGTCCCAGTCAGGCTGTTCAGACGTAAGTTCTCTGAGAAGGGCTCTTCCCTGGATCGTGACGGGTGCCAGCAGACCCAAAGGATCAAAAACACTGTTTACAGTGGAGAGGACACCACGCCGGGTGAATGGTTTGGTAATTGTTGATGCAGAGTAAGTGAATGTGTCGGTCGTGATCTCCCATAGCAGACCTAAACTCCGTTGTGTGGGCGAAGTTCCTCCACTTAGGTCTAGGTCCTTGATTACTGGGGCACAATCTTCTGGCAGAAAGGCTTCCATAACTGTCTGAGAGTTCGAAGCAAACTTGTGCAAACGGAGGTTTGATTCAGCTAGTGAGGCCTGTGTTCTTTTGAGCAAGTCAATTGCCTCAGCTTCGGATGGTACAGATAACAAACCATCATCAACATAGAAATGTCTTGACTGTATCGGCACCATGCTCCTGTGCACCTTCTCTGATGGCTCTCCGCAGTCCGTAAATGGCCACGGGAGGAGATGGTCGATTACCGAAGACATGGACCTTCATTCGATACTCAATAATTTCCTTGTTCACATCATTGTCCTTGTGCCATAGAAAACGGAGAAAGTTACGATGGTCTTCATGTACCAAGAAACAATGGAACATCTGCTGAATGTCCGCTAGGATAGCAACCTTCTCTTTCCGAAAGCGTAGCAGGACGCCAACAAGGGAGTTATTGAGGTCGGAGATGCCGGAATATCGAGCACTGGAATCAAAGACCACCCTGATCTGATTGGGTTTTTGGGAATGATAAACCCCGAATGTAGGAAGGTACCAGCATTCATCCCCTTCTTTCAGTGGTGGCGCTACCTCAGCATGTCCATTGGTAAAGATCCTTTCCATGAATTCCACATACTGTTGCTGCATCTCAGGTTTTCTTTTCAGAGTTCGTTGCAGACTTGTTAAACGATTAACGACTTGCTCCTTGTTGTTTGGCAATGGCTTGCGTGGTTCTCTAAACGGTAGGGGGGCCACCCAGCTGTTGTCATCGCTTCTATAGACGCTTGTGTCCATTATTTTTAGAAAGGCTATGTCCTCAACAGATGGAGCAGGTTTGTTGTCGTCCTTGGTTCTGCTGAACACTGTTTCTCCAAGTGTCTTCTCAATTGATTTGGCGGATGTGCTCCCACTTTGCTGCATCTCCTTGATCCGCATAAAACTTGTACAGGGTTGAAAAATTGAATATCGGCCACTTTCCAGCACATTGGTCTTGAATGTGTTGACCGTTGGCCTATGTGCATTACCTAGGCACACTTCTCCTATTACTACCCAGCCCAGGTCCAGTCGTTGGGCAAAAGGGGCGTTGTTTGGTCCGTTGACCTGCTGCCTGACCTTGTGAGCCCTTATCACGTCTCTCCCTAATAGCAAAAGTATTTCTGCTTTCGGTTCTAGTTCTGGAATGTGCTTGGCTATGTGACAGAGATGAGGCTGGGAAAGAACTGCGCTTGGCGTAGGAATCTCAGCACGATTGTTCGTGATCTCATGACACTCAATAAGTGGAGGAAGAGAGATGAGAACCTTTCCATCCAGGGACTCAACCTGGAATCCTTCAGCTTTCCTGCCAGATGTTTCGATTATGCCAGAGCAGGTTCTGAGATAATATGAGAATTGTTCACTCTCCACATTGAACTGCTCGAAGAATTCTGGTCTGGCTAATGAACGATTGCTCTGGTCGTCAAGAATTACATAGGCTTTGATGGCTATGTCCTTGGAGCCCTTTGGGAACAGATTTACAAGGCAGATTTTTGAGCATGAGCGGCTCCACTGACCTGGACCACAAACTTCTGTACAGCTTATACTGACAACGGCTTGGTTAGAGTTATCATCTTCCTCCCCGCCATTCTCTTGTGACGGTGATGGAGTCTTGATTACTTGTGGTGATGGGCCAGGGTGCATGGCCGCATCGTGATTGGTACTACCGCATTCAGAGCACTTTACGCAAGACTTACATTCCTTGGCGAGGTGAGAAACTGAAGAACAGCATTTGAAACATATTCTTTGCTCTTTGAGAAAGGCCTTTCTTTCGTCTAAGAGTTTATTTCTGAATGTCCTGCATTTTTTCAAGGGGTGTGGTTTGTTGTATAATGGACAGATTTTGTTAGGGTCGTCACTGGCTGCACGCACATCTGTTTTGTGAACTGTGATGGCTTTGTTAGTTTGGAAACTCTTCACAATGGTTCTGTCTGGTTTTGCAGTTGTTGTAGCGCTGCTTTGATGCATAAAGCTAGGGTCGTTTCGCTTCCTTGCTTCAAAGCACACAAAGTTGCAGAAATACTCAAAGGGAGGAAAGCGCCCATAATTTTGTTCTTTGTAGCATGACCCGGAAGTCACCCACTTGTCTTGCAGCCCATATGGGAGCTTATCTACAATTGGTGCAATTCCACGTGAAGTGTCAAGGTATGACAGACCTGTGAGATAACCATCCTCTTTAGCACCTTGGATTTCCATAAGCAAATCCGCTAGTTCACGTAATTTGATGTGGTCTTTAACTGAAATCCTAGGAAAACTGTCCAATCTCTGAAACAATGACCTTTCGATGATTTCTGGTGCAGCATAGCACTCGTGTAGTCTCTCCCATGCTTTGTGTAAAGCAAGACCGGGGTTACTGACGTGCACTGAGCGGATCCGCTTCACCATTTCGCTAGATTCTTTTCCTAGCCATTTAGTCATGAGGTCCAGTTCCTGGGTTGCTGTGAGGTGAACTTCACGAACTGCACTGGTGAATGAGGAATACCATGACCGATAGTTTTCAGGCTTATCATCAAATAGGTAAAGTCCTGAACTAACAAGGTCTCGTCTGGCTAAATACTGTGCCAGAGACTCTACCTGATGTGGCGTGCTAGATGGAGGGATATATTGAGGGACATAAGGCTTAACAGGTACATTCATGATGGGGCTGGTCCTCCCAACTTCAGACTTAATCACACCTTCGGACAGATTAGATAGGTTTGTTGCAGGTAAGTGTATACTGTCAGCCTTTTGAGACTTTGGCTTATGTTTGATAGATTGAGCATGTGAGGTATCTTTCGCAGCTAAACTCAATGTTACAAAGCTGTTATTTGAGCCAGCTTGAAATGGAGGGGTGACGGACAAAGGTAATAGAAGTGGAGGTGAAGAATGATCCTGAAGGCTATTTTGAGAATTTACATATTCACTGGTGCGTTCAATTTTAGCTTCCTCTGCTACAGATCCAACCCTTTCTACTGCATGCTCTGCTAATTCAGCATCCTCTAACACTTGTGCCTCTACTTCGGCTGCATCGGCTTCTCGTTGCAGTGTTAACATTTCCAACTCCACTACTACTAAGTATTCCAAATTAATATTCACTGGTTCCCGTGGACCAAACCAAAGGCCTGCCAACATCACATTCTGGAATCGAATTTTGGGAGGCAGCTCATTCAAGTGGAGTTGTATAGGCCATATTGAAAATTTGGAGGATTTGTACAGAGGTGAGCCATCGGAATTGAAATTAAATGAGAAATTGTTTGGATCTGACAGAACTTCACCTGCTTTTGCAAGCTGTGCATACATGTCACCATCATATATGTCAGAGATAATGTGTTCAGTTTTTGACCTTTCATATCTGTAGGCAATGTTGTTTGAAATTTGGGGATTTTGTAGTAGTGCCTGGATTTGAGGTGCAATTGGTACACTGATGAAAAAACTACCGCTGTTCAGGGTACTGATTTCTAAGGGATCGCTACACAGGAGACACTGTGTAATATTTTTGTCTTCAATATTTTGTTGAGTACCAATGTATGATTTACATGACCTACAATAAAAGTGAAATTCAAGCATTTCTGAATTATTTTTGAATGCTTTGTTGAACAGATATCTTGATACAGGTACCACCTCTTTGCCAAAAAGAGTATTTATACGTTTTAACAAATGGTGTAGTTGAGTCCCAGATGTGTTATGTCTAACCGCATATGTCATTATCATTAGCACTGCCTCTGCTTTTGTAGTAGTACCTACAGATGTAAGTATAGAGTCCATGTCTGGGTCAGGGTCATCAGGGACAGCCTGTCGAAATGCATCAGTGTCAACTTCACTTTCTGTGTCACTTGCAAAAGTGGAAACGCTGTCATAGTTATCATCAGAATCATCTGTTTCATTATCTGATGTTAAAGTAGTCTAAAAAACATTATTAAAACAACATTCAAAACATGTTGTTGTGACAGTCTGATGTTGCATTACATTATTGCAGTGTGGCATGTGGTGATAGACTGTAAACAATCCACATATGCAATACTGGGACCTTGACTGTTGTAGTGATGCACAGTGGAATCATCATAAATGGGTACAGTATGTAATAGCATGTTAACATGTATTACAGAACCATTTGAAAATGTACAGATAACTGCATAATTATCATCTTAAAGGAAACAGCATAAATTTTAAATCTTTGTTTTTGAGTATAATCACAAAATATATAAATAAATCTTAAATCTTAAATGTAATTACATACAGTAGAGCATCCACTGCTTGTTCTGCGCTTTGGAAGGGGTACTTCATCTGTGCTTTCTGGCTCGAGATACAATTTATATTTTTTTTGGGCCATGATTCTTAAAAAAAAAGTACTACACAGTTAGGCTATATGAGACGATAGTTTAAATGAATTATCAGATGATGGTTTAGTGAAGCTTGTGGGTTCTATCCCAGCATAGAAACACTCCAAAAAAGTATTTTTTCAAATTTTATGCATTTCAGTTAGTAGTAAAATTATATCAAACTGAATTGAATAATCCTTTTGTAAAAAATATGTAAAGATGACTTAATTAAAATACTTATGTAATATTTAAATAATTTCGATGGAATTTTACTATTGATTAGATGGATAGATAGATAGATAGATAGATAGATAGATAGATAGATAGATAGATAGATAGATAGATAGATATGCCGTTCAGCACAAAAAATATATATATATATGGCTCTCAGGTTTTGAAGACAGGCATCTCCACCAAAAAAAAAAAAAAAACAATAATGGGGGAGTATTTGGTAAGGATCACTGACCACAATTTAATTTAATAAACATAATTCCTATTTATTAATTTGTGTGTGAGTGGGAGAGAGAGAAAGACCGAAATGAGTGACACTTGACAGCCCTGTATATATGTGTATGTATGTATGTATATAATCCATTTGTCTTAATCAAGAGGTAGTTAAGTCGTTTGTGTTTTTAGTAAAGCGGTAATGTGAAGAGATATTACCTGCATCAGCAACTATGTTCACGAAGGTAAATGTAGTTCCTGCACTTTCCAAAAATAAATCTCGCAATGTTTTTGACTACATTATATACCTTACAGTGTTTATCGAAATTAGTATAAGTGCACATGTTCCAGATCATCAGGTTTTTGCCACCGTAATTAGGATTTTGTTTTGGGGTAAATAAAAAGCTTCTGCGATCACTTAGAATCTGCTGATCACTTAGATTCAGGATGTTTGCTTACGTGAGGTACCTGGATGACGGCTGCACGGCAGTTGTATCAACAACCAAAATAAAGGACTTTCACCATGAGACGTTTGACCAAACTCAGGTTTATTGGGTGTGATGGAAGCAAGACTTCTTCAGGGCACAAATACTGATGCTTAAAGGTATGTAACTTACACAGTAGCTGTTTTATCGTAACTCATTCACTGCACAATATAAATAAATGAGATGTATAGTTTTGTTTATTATTTTGTTTCTATATTTTTTCAGAGAATAAAGAAGATATAGAGCAGGAGTTGTCTACAGGCAAACGACTCCGGGTAGCACCTCTAAAAAAAACATGGTCATCGCCACCACATACTTCTTGTTCCTCTCTAAAAGAGAGAGCGGAAGCTAAGACCAAAAATGTGTGTATTTTACACATTACAGTGTGATTGCAAATGCCATTGTCCAATAGATATTTTAAACAAACTTAGAACTTGTATATTTATTTGTATACTGTATATGTAGTAATGTCTGTATATTATAATACAATATTATTGTGTTTAGAATATTTATTGGACAATGACAAATGGATAAACACTGTATAATATTTAAATTACAATATATTAATACTAAATATATCAGTATTTGTATTTATGGAGAAATATTTTCTGTTAACTTTTCCCGGCTATTTAGAAGCACATGAACTGTTCTGTCTGATTTTATTAACGATACACTGCTCAAAAATGATGCTGAATTGATTGTGCTGTTCTCTGTTTTTCTTACCAAAACAGACAAACCAGAAAACTGCCTCAGATGAAGGAAAAAAACATTCGCTTCTCAATATATTACGTGAGCGCAAAGCCCAGAAATGGCAGGCTCCACTCTGTCCGACAGGCCAAACTAAAAAGCCTAAGGAGCAGACCCCATCACATCTGGCAACAGATGAAGATGTCGTTGGTGTGGATGTTGTTCCTCGCAAAGTATTTGAAGAGTCACAAAAGCAGCTCTGGTTTTACCAGGAAAAGCTGAAGGATGTTACTCTCCAACTTGAGAAAACCCAAACAAAGTAAGAGTTTAGGCCCACAAATGTTATGTTGATAAGGTAATTAGTTGTACGTTGCAATTTACATGTATCCAATGATCAGAACTTCATAAGTGCTTAATCATGAAATACTCCAACTGTTCCTTTATCAACAAGATAATGGTTGGGGAGATTATTGCTGTTGAGGGCAGGTGGTTTGAAAAACCTGTGAACTGCATGCTTGCAGTAGACTCAATTTAACTAAGGTGGACATTGTCAAAATTATTTATTTTTCTTTGTAGGCTGGAGGAGATTGAAAAGGCAGAAATAACAACCTTGAGAACATTAAACATTGAACTGCAGACAAAACTACTAACCTTGTCCTCTTCACCCACTAAATGCAGTGAAATCAGAGAGACCACTTTGGGTAAACCATGAGTTGTTACACTGTACTAATGAACTTGGGTTAAAAAAAAAGTTAAAACATTTTCTAATAAATATATGTCCTCTACAGTGGAGCAGTCTGGTTCTGGTAACAGTCTACAACAATCTGAAGCAATAATTAGTGTGGTTGGAGATGAGGTCATTTTCATTTTATAACCATTTTACTCAATATAAACATTTTACCAGTAGGTCAAAAAACACAGAAGCATTCTATTAGAACGTTTTGGTATGGTATGATTACACACCATTCCATGCACAGATTTCTTAGCATGGTTTGCAAACAGTACTCGGGACAGATTAACTGTATTTGTAAAACAGTTGGAGTGACATGGAGTCTCATTATTGGTCAGTTTCTAAGGCGTTACTTGGCGTGTGTGGAGGAATTTCTTATACATTATCTAATTACTAATATTTGGTTGATGGTAATGAAAAATTAAGTAATTGTTTTCAAACTAACAGAATCTAAATAGGAAAAATGCTTAAATGATTAAAATACACCTGAATATTTCAAGATGTGCTGCCAACAAGGTTTATCGCCTTGTATGAACATATGTATAGTTCAATGCTGTGTCCAGTTTAAGTTTTTCTTTACTTATTTTTTGGTGTTCTCAGATTGTCTTGGGTGGGACTATACACTTAAGAAAGGAAGTCTGGGAGAAAATCAGAAGCAGCACCAGGGACTCTTTATTCATTAAAGAGCTGGCTGTAGCAGTCTGGGGAACCAAAACCCTTGGAGAGCACAGCCTTACAGGCGAGGAGTGTCCCACCACAAAATCCAGTCGACAGCCCCTGACTCCAAAAAAACTGAAAATAGTAAAAGGTATGTCACTGTAGCCAGGAAATATTGTACACAATGTCAGTAAGCATGAAATATTGTGGACAGTAGTGATGGCATGTACACCTTTCAATTTTTTTTTATTGCACTTAAGCCATATGTGGTTTGCAAAAATTGGATGTGAACAGAGGCACTTTTCTAGTCAGCAAGTTAGCATAATATCTAATTCCTCTTTATCCATTCTAACCACATCAGAACTGTCACACTACAGAAGTAAAAATGGTTATGAATGGTCTTTTGTTCATTTAAAAATTAGCTGCATTTATTTATCTTTTTGGACACAGTGATAAGTATGTGATGGTTAAATTTGTTTTTTGTTTTTCAGCCACCTTCCGTGACCGGCTAGAGCAAAAAAATATTGCAAAGGAGGAATTGGAAGCCAGGGCCTCAAAGTCTGGCCGTTATATCACAGAAAAGATTATGGACATTAACAAACAAAAAAAGAAAGCCATGTAAATGAAAGGAACTGTCAGGATGCAGGGGGATATGGACCCAAAAATGCAGAACACATACGACTTCCACAAAAAATAGATTTAATAAGGGAATGTTAATAATGTCAGGGAATAATCCAACACAGAAACAAATAGTCACAGAAAAAACAGGCCAAGCAAAATGTTCCAACAAGAGACTAAGAGAAGAATCCACAAACAAAATCAAGAAGAGCGAGTCCAGGAAAAAATCTTGAAGAAAACAAATGAATAATCCAACAAGGCCCTTAAGTCCACAGAAGGAAAAACAAAAAATAAATCCCACCAAAATGTCAGAAAAATAGGACTGATCCACAAATAAAATAAGCAAAAATACAAAAAGTGTCTCTGGCTGACAAAGGCAAAAATGAGTAATCCAAAAAATAACAAAAGGGAAAATCCACGGTTTGACACACACCCGGCTGAAATCCAACACGGCAAAATGAAAGTGAAACTTACAGGCCGGAAAGGCATACACGATCGGTAACGCGATGAGACAATCTGGCAAGGAGTGTTTGCAGACCGCGTGCTTATATAGTGAGGTGGATTATAAATTAGTGTAACCCGGAAGTGCCACAGCCAAGATGGCTGCCGCCCGGAAGTGGGCGTATAACATCTGACAGGGTAGGAAAAATATGACAGTACCCTCCCTCCTATGGGCGTCTCACGACGACCGACCAGGCTGGTCGGGATGCAATCTGTGGAACTCGGTGATGAGGTCAGGATCAAGGATGTGACGAGCTGGTACCCAAGAACGCTCCTCAGGGCCATAGCCTTCCCAATCGACCAGGTACTGTATACCCCTCCCACGATGCCTGGAGCGTAGGAGGCGCCGGACAGTGAATGCAGGGCCCCCATCAATGAACCGGGCGGGTGGAGGGGGTCTGGAGGAGGGAACCAAAGAGCAGGCCTGAACGGGCTTGAGGCGAGACACATGGAAAGTGGGATGTATACGTAAGCTGCTAGGAAGCTTGAGACGTACGGCTACTGGGTTGAGTATCTTGGCGATGGGGAATGGTCCGACAAAGCGAGGAGTGAGCTTGCGACAAGACCCCTTGATAGGAAGGTCCTTGGTGCATAGCCATACCCTTTGGCCGACACGGTACTTAGGTGCCGGACGCCGGTTGCTGTTAGCCCACCGGGCATAGTTCTGTGAGGACTTAAGAAGCACCTCACGAGCTCTTCTCCAGGTGTGACGGCAACGTTTGGCTAGGGCGAGAGCAGAGGGGACAGAAGCCTCGAATTCTTGGGATGAAAAAAGAGGTGGTTGGTATCCATAAGCAGCTTGGAACGGAGACATGCCTGTGGCTGAGGAGGGCAAGGAGTTGTGGGCGTACTCCACCCATACCAACTTGGTGGACCAGGACTCAGGTTGCTCAGCACATAAGATGCGAAGACCTGCCTCCAAATCTTGATTACAACGCTCAACCTGACCATTGGTCTGGGGGTGGAATCCAGATGACAGGCTGACTGAGGCCCCCAGTAGTCGACAGAACTCTCGCCAGAATCCTGATGTGAACTGAGGTCCTCGATCAGAAACAATGTCCCTAGGCAAGCCATGCAGTCGAAAGACGTGCTGGAGGAGGAGCAGAGCAGTCTCCTTGGCAGAAGGGAGCTTGGGTAATGATACAAAGTGCACCATCTTCGAGAACCGATCCATGACAGAGAGGATGGTGGTCTGGCCAGCCGAGGGAGGTAATCCAGTAATAAAATCCACGGCAATGTGAGACCACGGTCGACGAGGGACAGGAAGAGGACGAAGGAACCCAGCAGGTGGAGTATGAGAGCTCTTATGTTGAGCACAGGTGGTACATGCCCCCACAAACTGGCGAACGTCCCGGCGGAGGGTGGGCCACCAGAACCGCTGTTGAACGGTTGCCAAGGTGCGAGACACACCGGGGTGACAGAACAAAGGCGAGCACTGACATCCCTGGAGAACCTGGGAGCATAGACTATTGGGGACAAAAAGTCTGTTTGCAGGACAATTGCTGGGAGTGGCTTGCCCAGAGGTGGCCTGACGGACCTTCCTCTCGATATCTAGTTGAAGAATCCGGACGGTCACTGAAGTGGGAAGGACACTTTCGGTGCTACAATCCTCCTCTTCTGGGGAGTATAAGCGTGACAGGGCATCAGGTTTACCATTCTTGGATCCTGGACGATAAGACAGGGTGAAGTTAAACCGGCCAAAGAAGAGACCCCAGCGAGCTTGCCGTGCGTTCAGACGTTTGGCCGTTCTGAGATATTCCAAGTTGCGGTGGTCGGTCCAAACAATGAAAGGTTGATTCGCCCCCTCCAACCAGTGACGCCACTCCTCAAGGGCGAGTTTAACAGCCAGCAGCTCCCGGTCCCCAATGGCATAGTTCCGTTCTGCTGGGGTGAGACGGCGAGAGAAGAAGGCACAGGGGTGGACCCGATTGTCCTTGGATGACCTCTGAGAGAGAACGGCTCCTACCCCCTGATTAGATGCATCGACTTCAACGATAAACTGGAGGGCTGGATCAGGTAGAGTCAATATGGGGGCAGAGGTGAAGAGCTCCTTAAGCCTATTAAAGGCCAGCTCGGCCTCCGAGTTCCAGGTGAAGGTCTGAAGAGTGGAGGTGAGCCGATGGAGAGGGGCGGCAACCGCACTGAAGCCCCGTATAAATCGCCGATAAAAGTTGGCAAATCCTAAGAACCTTTGAAGCTCCTTGTGTGACCTAGGGCGTGGCCAATCCTTGACTGCCGTAATACGAACTGGATCCATCTGGATGCTGCCTACTGAGAGAACAAACCCCAGGAAGGTGGTCTGTTTAACATTAAACTCGCATTTCTCAGCCTTTACAAACAAATGATTCTCCTGCAAGCGTTGCAACACGGTCCGGACATGCACTTGATGTTCCTCCAGGGAACGGGAAAAGATGAGTATATCGTCGAGATAGACAAAGACGTACTGGTTAAGCATCTCCCGTAGAACGTCATTTACCAGCGCCTGAAACACCGCCGGGGCATTGGTGAGGCCGAACGGCATGACAAGATATTCATAATGACCAGTGGGAGTGTTAAAAGCAGTCTTCCACTCATCACCCTCCCTGATGCGCACCAGATGATCGGCGTTCCGGAGATCGAGTTTGGAAAAGATAGTGGCCCCCTGGAGCAGTTCAAAAGCAGAAGACATAAGAGGCAGTGGGTATCGGTTCTTAATTGTTATGGCATTAAGTGCCCTATAGTCAATGCAGGGTCGCAGTGAACCATCCTTCTTACCGACAAAGAAGAACCCGGCTCCAGCCGGGGAGGAGGACGGACGAATAAGACCAGCAGCCAGTGATTCCTGAATGTATGTAGTCATGGCCTCCCTTTCTAGCCCTGTGAGGCTGAATAGACGACCACGAGGAGGAGAAGTCCCGGGAAGGAGATCAATGGCGCAATCGAATGGTCGGTGGGGGGGTAAGGAGGAGGCCTGTGCTTTACTGAAAACCCTCTTGAAGTCATGGTAAACAGGCGGCACTGAACTGAGGTCCGGAGAATCATTGGGGTCAGAGGAGGAACTGGGTGCAGGGGGCTGGAGACAGTGAGATTGACAATGGGTACCCCACTTAAGGACACACCCACTGCTCCAGTCCAGATGAGGATTGTGTTGGCAAAGCCACGGGAAGCCCAACATGACAGGTGTCTGAGGGGAAGCAATGACCAGAAATGACAGCCTCTCATGATGATGTTCTGCTATGGTGACTTGGAGCAGCTTGGTGCGATGAGTGGCCTGATGGAGGATATGACCATCCAGGGCACGAACGATGAGTGAACAAGGCAAACGTTCAGTCTCAATACCCAGTTGATGTACCAGTTCACGGTCCATGAATTGTGAATCAGCTCCTGAATCTAAAAAGGCCGCCAAGTCGTGAGTCTGGCTGTCAAGCGTGATCCGAAGCTTTAGAAGAGGCTTAGAAGGGACTGAGTGCTGTTGGCTCACCACTGCCCCCTTGCTCAATGGCGAGCCTGACCTTTTGCCGGGCAAGAGAAGGCCATATGCCCAGCCTGTCCACAGTATAGGCATAGTCCGTTGACCATGCGCCTCTCCTTCTCACTGGCTGGAATGTGCCACCGACCAATTTCCATGGGTGTGGCAGAGCATGAGGGTTGTGGGGAATTTGGCAGAGGAGAAAAGCTGGGGCGAGGGGTAGTTCTCCAGACATGCTGAGGAGTTCTCTCAGCCCTTCGCTCCCGGATCCTTCGGTCGACTCGAGTGGCTAGAGAAATGAGATCATCCAATCCATGGGGTAGCTCCCGGCCAGCGAGTTCGTCCTTAAGCTCAGGAGAGAGTCCCCGATAGAAGGCGTCATAGAGAGCCGTGGGATTCCATCCACTATCAGCCGCGGCTATGCGGAACCCGACTGCATACTCTGCCACCGAACAGCTTCCCTGTGCAGTCTCGAACAGTGTCCGGGCCGCATCTTGCTGCGGGAGCGTGGTGTCAAAAACCCTCCGTAATTCAGAGGAGAAAGCTTCGACTGAGGAGCAGATGGGTGACTGCCGTTCCCATTCTGCAGTGGCCCACAACTTTGCCTTGCCAGACAGGAGGGAGATAATGTAGGCCACTCTGGAGCGCTCTGAGGGAAAAGAGGAGGGTTGGAGCTCAAAGACGACCGCACATTGCATGAGGAAGGCTCGGCACAATCCTGGTTCACCATTGAAGCGTTCAGGAGGTAGCAGATGTGGCTCTCGGACCGGGGGCATGACTGGAGGAGTTTCGGGTGGTGTGGGGGCTGAGGCAGCAGGACTGGAGAGAGAGCCAACACGTCGTATGAGTTCATGAGTGACTTTGGTGAGATCCTGTAACTGCTTCTCATGGGCGGCAGAAGATTGCGATAGGTTCGAGAGAATAGTGGGCAAGTCTGGTGCTGCTGCTGAGTCCATGGTTGGCCAGATTGTACTGTCAGGATGCAGGGGGATATGGACCCAAAAATGCAGAACACATACGACTTCCACAAAAAATAGATTTAATAAGGGAATGTTAATAATGTCAGGGAATAATCCAACACAGAAACAAATAGTCACAGAAAAAACAGGCCAAGCAAAATGTTCCAACAAGAGACTAAGAGAAGAATCCACAAACAAAATCAAGAAGAGCGAGTCCAGGAAAAAATCTTGAAGAAAACAAATGAATAATCCAACAAGGCCCTTAAGTCCACAGAAGGAAAAACAAAAAATAAATCCCACCAAAATGTCAGAAAAATAGGACTGATCCACAAATGAAATAAGCAAAAATACAAAAAGTGTCTCTGGCTGACAAAGGCAAAAATGAGTAATCCAAAAAATAACAAAAGGGAAAATCCACGGTTTGACACACACCCGGCTGAAATCCAACACGGCAAAATGAAAGTGAAACTTAGAGGCCGGAAAGGCATACACGATCGGTAACGCGATGAGACAATCTGGCAAGGAGTGTTTGCAGACCGCGTGCTTATATAGTGAGGTGGATTATAAATTAGTGTAACCCGGAAGTGCCACAGCCAAGATGGCTGCCGCCCGGAAGTGGGCGTATAACATCTGACAGGGTAGGAAAAATATGACAGGAATATACATAATGTTTTTCTTTATTAAAATTAAAATTACATTACAATTCTGTAGAAACTTGTCTTGGTCTTTATTTATCTATGAATATGCAGAAGAAATGTGATCGGTAACAAATGGGTTTTGTTGTGGTCTTGCTGGGATTATACTAGCAACCAAAAGACAACTTGCGTTGACCCACCAGCATCCCAGGCTGGTCGGCCAGCACCCCAACATCCCAGGCTGGTCGGCCAGCACCCCAACATCCCAGGCTGGTCGGCCAGCACCCCAGCATCCCAGGCTGGTCGGCCAGCACCCCAGCATCCCAGGCTGGTCGGCCAGCACCCCAGCAACCAGCACCTAAAGCTGGACCAGCATACCACCATCCCAAGCTTGTCCCAGCATGCAAAACGTACCTCAATGCTGTTTTTTTTAGCAGGGATATTTTTGATAAAGTGGTTACCAAGGTTGAAATAACAAGATTAAGACAAGATTTGTTTTAGGACTTCAGTTGATTGTATATCATTCAAAACAAAAGATTTCTGTACAGTTTGTTCAGGTTCACACCATTCAATCTCCTTTTCGGACAGCAACCAAGAGGCCTAATAGACGTGGATGAAGAGGCATGGGAGGAGCATCCCTCACATTATCGCTCAGTAATGGAATATGTACAGAAGGAACAGATCAATAAATTATCCCTAAGCACAGGAGTTACAGCTGGGTGATCGGGTACCTCTCCCCTTACACAACCTGAAAGTTCCTCCTCCACTGGCAGGGTGCTACACTTTTTTTTTTAATTTTTTATATCACGTATAATAAATCCATCCTAAGAGTGCATACAGTTAAATAGTCTGTTTGAAAGTATTTTTATTTCTAGAAACATCCTACATTCAGCATTCATTACTGTGCCAGTTTCTGCACACAAAATGACCAGTGTAGCTCAGGGACAAATTAAATCTCACACCTCAGTTAGAATTTTACTGAAAACTTTTACTAACATTTTATTTTGGATCACAAAACCTCACAGGTGAGTTATAACTCCACATACTGACTCCAGCGTATAGAGGCTGAGTGAATGTGGTGTGGACTCTGTGGAGGAGCCTCATGGTGTCAGAGACGCTGTAGAAGGACAGAGTTCCTGCACTGTGATCCACATACACTCCTATTCTGGAGGATGATGGACCTCGGAGCTTAGTCTTAATGCTGTTGTGCCAGAAAGAGACAGAGGAAGAAGAACACTCCAGACTCCAGGACTGACTGTTGTATCCAAACCAACACTCATCACCCCGTCCTTTCCTGCTGATCTCTTTATATGACACTGATATGTCCACATCACTGCTCCACTCCACCTCCCAGTAACAGCGTCCACACACACTCTCCTTACACAACACCTGAGTAAAGGAGTCAAATCTCTCTGGATGATCAGAGTATCGCTGTTGTGTCCAACTGAATGTCACCACTCTGTTCTTCTCAGACAGAATGAGATGAGGATGTGCTGTGTTTGGGTCCAGAGTCAGATAACAGAAATCTACAGTAATAAAATGTCCACATGTTAGATGTTAATCACAGGATTTATAATAAGTGTGTGTGAGACACCTGTCTGTGTTTCTATCCTCCTAATGCAGCTTTATAAACATGGATCAGGTTTAGATCAACAATACAGACATTTTAAAATTGTGTGTGTGTGTGTGTGTGTGTGTGTGTGTGTGTGTGTGTGTGTGTGTGTGCGTGTGTATGTTTGTGTGTCCGTGTGTGAGTGTGTGTGTCTGTGTGTGTGTTTGTGTCTGTGTGTTTGTGCGAGCGTGTTTGTGCGAGCGTGTGTGTGTGTGTATGTGAGCGTGTGTGTGTGTGGGTATGTTTGTGCGAGCTTGTGTGTGTGCGTATGTTTGGGTGTGCGTACGTTTGTGTGAGCGCGTGTCTGTGTGTGTGTGTGTATGTTTGTGTGAGTGTGTGTGTGTATGTTTGTGTGAGCATGTGCGCATATGTTTGTGTGAGCGTGTGTGTGTGCGTATGTTTGTGTGAGCGTGTGTGTGTGTGTATGTTTGTGCAAGCGTGTGTGTGTGTGTATATGTTTGTGCGAGCATGTGTGTGTGTATGTTTGTGCAAGCGTGTGTGTGTGTATGTTTGTGTGAGCGTGTGTGTATGTTTGTGTGAGCGTGTGTGTGTGTGTATGTTTGTGTGAGCGTGTGTGTGTGTGTATGTTTGTGTGAGCGTGTGTGTGTGCGTATGTTTGTGTGAGCGTGTGTGTGTGTGTGCGTATGTTTGTGTGAGCGTGTGTGTGTATGTGTGTGTGAGCATGTGTGTGTGTGTGCGAATGTTTGTGTGAGCGTGTGTGTGTGCGTATGTTTGTGTGAGCGTGTGTGTGTGTGTGCGTATGTTTGTGTGAGCGTGTGTGTGTGTGCGTACGTTTGTGTGTGCATGTTTGTGTGAGCGTGTGTGTGTGCATGTTTGTGTGAGCATGTGTGTGCATGTTTGTGTGAGCGTGTGTGTGTGCATGTTTGTGTGAGCATGTGTGTGTGTGTTTGTGTGAGCGTGTGTGTGTGTATGTTTGTGTGAGCTTGTGTGTGTGTATGTTTGTGTGAGCGTGTGTGTGCGTATGTTTGTGTGAGTGTGTGTGTGTGTTTGTGTGAGCGTGTGTGTGTGTTTGTGTGAGCGTGTGTGTGTGTTTGTGTGAGCGTGTGTGTGTGCGTCTGCGTGCCTGTGTTCTGCGTGCCTGTGAGCGTGTGTGTGTGCATATGTTTGTGTGAGCGTGTGTGTGTGTGTGTGTGTATGTTTGTGTGAGCGTGTATGTGTGTGTGTGCATATGTTTGTGTGAGCGTGTGTGTGTGTGTATGTTTGTGTGAGCGTGTGTGTGTGTGTGTGTGTGTATGTTTGTTTGAGCGTGTGTGTGTGTGTGCGTATGTTTGTGCGAGCGTGTGTGTGTGTGTGTGTCTTTGTGTGAGCGTGTGTGTGTGTGTATGTTTGTGTGAATGTGTGTGTGTGTGCGTATGTTTGTGTGTGTGTGCGTATTTTTGTGTGAGCGTGTGTGTGTGTATGTGTAATATGTTTGTGTGTGCGTGTGTGTGTATGTTTGTGTGTGCGTGTGTGTGTGTGCGTCTGCGTGCCTGCGTTCTGCGTGCCTGTGAGCATGTGTGTGTGTGCGTGTGTGTGAGTGTGTTTGTGTGAGCGTGTGTGTGTCTTTGTGTGAGCGTGTGTGTGTGTGTGTCTTTGTGTGAGCGTGTGTGTGTGTGTGTGTATGTTTGTGTGAGCGTGTGTGTGTGTGTGTGTGTGTGTGTATGTTTGTGTGAGCGTGTGTGTGTATGTTTTTGTGAGCGTGTGTGTGTGCGTGTGTGTGAGTGTGTTTGTGTGAGCGTGTGTGTGTCTTTGTGTGAGCGTGTGTGTGTGTGTGTCTTTGTGTGAGCGTGTGTGTGTGTGTATGTTTGTGTGAATGTGTGTGTGTGTGCGTATGTTTGTGTGTGTGTGCGTATTTTTGTGTGAGCGTGTGTGTGTGTATGTGTAATATGTTTGTGTGTGCGTGTGTGTGTATGTTTGTGTGTGCGTGTGTGTGTGTGCGTCTGCGTGCCTGCGTTCTGCGTGCCTGTGAGCATGTGTGTGTGTGCGTATGTTTCGGTAAGCGTGTGTGTGCGTATGTTTGTGCAAGCGTGTGTGTGTGTGTGCGTATGTTTGTGCGAGCGTGTGTGTGTGTGTGCGTATGTTTGTGTGAGCGTGTGTGTGTGTGTGTGTGTGTGTGTGTGTGCGTATGTTTGTGTGAGCGTGTGTGTGTGTGTAAGCGTGTGTGTATGTTTGTGTGAGCGTGTGTGTGTGCGTATGTTTGTGTAAGCGTGTGTGTGTGCGCGTGTGTTTGTGCGAGTGTGTGTGTGTGCGTATGTTTGTGCGAGCGTGTGTGTGTGTGCGTATGTTTGTGTGCGTGTGTGTTTGTGCGAGCGTGTCTGTGCGTATGTTTGTGTGAGCGTGTGTGTGTGCGTGTGTTTGTGCGAGCGTGTGTGTGTGTGTGTATGTTTGTGTTAGCGTGTGTGTGTGCGTGTGTTTGTGCGAGCGTGTGTGTGTTTGTGTGTGTGTATGTTTGTGTTAGCGTGTGTGTGTATGTTTGTGTTAGCGTGTGTGTGTATGTTTGAGCGTGCGTGTGTGTGTGTGTGTGAGCGTATGTTTGTTTGAGCGTGTGTGTGTGTGTGTGTGTGCGTGTGTGTGTGTGTGTGAGCGTATGTTTGTGTGTGCGCGTGTGTGTGTGTGTATGTTTAAGCGAGCGTGTGTGTGTGTATGTTTGTGTGAGCGTGTGTGTGTGTGCGTGTGTGTATGTTTGTGTGAGCGTGTGTGTGTGCGTGTGTGTGTGTATGTTTGTGTGTGTGTGTGTGTTTGTGTGTATGTTTGTGTGTGCGTATGTTTGTGTGAGAGTGTGTG
>NC_062528.1:21801022-21848522 GCF_022655615.1 Tachysurus fulvidraco | reverse complement strand
GTGACCACAATGTAGAGTCACTGGAACCCTCAGGAGATCCAGACACACTGGACAGCTGAACTGATCCTGATCACTGGTTTCTGCCATTTTCTTGAACTTTCTTGAAGGAGAGAGAGAGAGAGAGAGAGAGAGAGAGAGAGAGAGATAGATAGAGAGAGAGAGAGAGAGAGAGAGAGAGAGAGAGAGAGAGAGAGAGAGAGTTCTATAAGTTTCGTTTTCTCTTGGTTCAGTGTGTTATAGTGTAACAGAGAGAGGAGGTGTGGCTTTACAGAGAAAAGGGGCTCAGACTTTAAAGATAAAGGTGAAGTTACACAACAGAGTATTTTATAATGATACTTCCTCCATCAAGCTTTAAAAATATTATAAAAAAATGATTTTTTAGAAAAAGTTTTTAAATCCTACTCATGCTAATGTAACAAGGTTAAAATTGTTTTATTTCACAAGATTTTCCTGTTAATATGCATTGAATACAGTTCTACAATTGTTTAAAACAGTGTTTATAAAAATACATTACAACGGGTCTGTAAGGAGGTGATGCCCCCCCCCCCTCCTTTTACAACAAAGTGGTTCAGCCCAGGTAACCATACCTGCTGTATTGCTCTTTTAGCGGTCTTTTCCGTCTTTCTCCTGAACGAAAGAGCTATGCTGTGTTCCATGCTACAGATCAGCTGTTAGCATAGGTTGAAAATAATGCAGACACAGAAATACACAATGTTTAAATTGTTCTTATTTATTTTGTTAGATATTCACAGATGTAAGATCATATTGTTAGGCGAAGTGAGGGAGGCGGAAGCCGAGGCACCAGCAAAACAGAGTTTAATGAAAGAATACGCAGAGTATACACACTGGAAACAGTAAACAATAACGGACGCTGGAATGGAGCAAATGTCGTGCTTATATAGGCCAGTGAAATGAGGAACAGGTGTTGTAATCAGTACGCTGGTGATGCGCTCCGCGCAGGCGGGGCGTGCACAGGAGAAGAAGCTGGGTGCTCCCTGACACCACCCCCTCCCCCAGGGGTGGCACCGGACACCCTGACCCGGCGACGAGGCCGGCCCCTCGACCGGGGCGCCGGGCAGCGTGGAGAGGTTCAGGTAGAGCCGGTGTGAGCGCAGTACCTCCAGGACGGCACGCACATGTCTCAAGTGTTCCTCCCGATTTCGGGAGTAGATCAGGATGTCGTCTATGTAGACCATGACGAACCTCTGGAGATAGGGCCGAAGTACCTCGTTCATGAACCCCTGGAAGACGGCTGGAGCGATGGATAAGCCATACGGCATGACCCGGTATTCATAGTGCCCCGAGGGTGTGATGAAGGCAGTCTTCCACTCGTCTCCCTTCCTTATGCGGATTAGGTTGTATGCGCTCCGCAGATCGAGCTTGGTGAAAACCCTTGCATCCCGCAGGTCCTCCAGAGCAGCGGGCACGAGTGGGAGGGGGTACGGAAGAGGAGCGATTTGGGAGTTCGGCTGCCGGTAATCAATACATGGTCGAAGACCTCCATCCTTCTTTCCCACGAAGAAGAAGCTGGATGCTGCTGGAGAGGATGAGTGCGTGATAAACCCCTGACAGAGAGCCTGCTGATCGTATTCCTCCATTGCTCTGTGTTCAGGAGTGGACAGCGGGTACACACGGCCTTTGGGTAGCTTAGCACTGGGGAGCAGGTCAATGCAGCAGTCCCAGGGTCGATGAGGGGGGAGACAGGTGGCGGCCTGGGCACTGAACACGTCCTCGAAGTCCCGGTACTCCTCGGGGATGTTTGGCTGAGTTGTAGTCGTAGCCTCCTCCACCCGGGTGGCGCCGATCATAGCCCCTTGGACTTGCGCCGGAAGCTGGGAGAGACAGTGCTCCTTACAGTAGGGACTCCACTCCAGTATGTCACAGGGATCCCAGGAGCACCTGGGCGCGTGCCTTTGTAACCATGGTCTCCCCAGGATCACGCTGACGGTGGAACACTCCAGGACCAGGAACCTGATCTCCTCCCGATGGAATAGCCCCACTTGGAGTGTCACCATCGGGGTGCAGTACTTCACCCACCCCTTTCCCAGCGGGCGTCCCTGAATGGTGTGCACCTCTAAGTCCTGGGAGCTCCTCTCTCGGGGGAGGCGTAAGCGGTCGAGGCAGGCCTGGGAGATGAAGTTCCCCGCTGAGCCGGAGTCAACTAGGGCAGGTACAGAGATAGATATAGCGGGGGTTAGAAGAGACAGCATGAGCTTGGATAAGGGTGAGATGTCAGTGGGAAGCTCAACAGTACTCACCGCAGCACGAACGGGGCGTGTGGGGCACCGAGTGACGGAGTGTCCCGGCGATCCGCAGTACAGGCACCTTCCCATAGCCAGGCGGCGGTCTCTTTCTCTCCGGGACAGTCTCTGGGAGCCCAGCTGCATAGGTTCGGCGTCTAGGGCGGCAGTTGCGCCTTGCAGCGCGCCTGGTTGAGTAGGAGTGGTAGCGGGATGACAGGCTGCCAGGCGCTGAGAGAGCCCGATGGATTTCTGAATGAAGCTCTCCAGCCCCACTGTGTCCTCATGCACTGCCATGGCCTGCTTGATCTCAGGATTCAATCCCTGCCGATAAACGCTGAGAAGCGCTGACTCGTTCCAGCCACTAGATGCCGCCAGGGTGCGGAAACGGAGGCTGTAATCTGAAATGCTGTCGTTCCCTTGACGTAAGCTGAGCAGCTGGTCGGCCGCGGTGAGGACGCCGGAGGTGGTGCAAAACACCTCCAGGAAGTGAGCAGTGAACCCAGCGTAAGACTGCGTAGCCGGGCTAGCCGCGTCCCACAGTGATTGTGCCCAAGCCAGCGCTCTCCTGGAGAGGAGGGAAATGAAGAACGCTACCTTGGATCGTTCGGTGGGGAATCGCTGTGGTTGCATCTCAATATAGAGATTCACCTGGAGCTGGAAACCGCGGCATTCGGAGGCTTCTCCGGAAAAGGCAACCGGAAGTGCCATGGGGCTGCCAGTGGAAGCGGGTGGGTTTTGTTGAGCCGCGGAGGAAGGGAAAGCGGCTCGGAGCGCGGCAATGAGGTCCCGAACCGAATCGGAAGCCGTGCTGGGTTGTTGATCCATTGCAAGGTAAGAGCCGGGCGGATCCTGTTCTCTGTCTTTCGGTCCGTTATTCTGTTAGGCGAAGTGAGGGAGGCGGAAGCCGAGGCACCAGCAAAACAGAGTTTAATGAAAGAATACGCAGAGTATACACACTGGAAACAGTAAACAATAACGGACGCTGGAATGGAGCAAATTTCGTGCTTATATAGGCCAGTGAAATGAGGAGCAGGTGTGGTAATCAGTACGCTGGTGATGCGCTCCGCGCAGGCGGGGCGTGCACAGGAGAAAAAGCTGGGTGCTCCCTGACACATATATATTTAACATATGTTTCATTGTTGAGGATTGGTATATTTGGGAATGTTATTTTTATTGGCAGTGTTACTGATGTGTGAGCTGAGGCTGCCGTGAAGGCCTGTCTATATATGAACATACATTCTCTATGCAGACCCAAGCCAGTGACCTCCTGTCTTTCTTCACTCATTCCAAACACAACGCAGACCACAGTTAGTTCTGGATCCAAAAGAGAAAGAACAAAAAATTGGATAATTGAGGATACAGCATCGACAGTATTTTATCTCTCAAAGGTTCAATCTATTCCGGTGGATCTACACCAGTCTAGCGAGATCTGAAGCTTCTAGAAAACAGAATGAAGGCAGACTCAAAACATGTTCCAAAATCATTTTATATATAAGTCTGCTTTCAGCTTTCTCAATAAGAAAGGAAAAAGGGGTTTCAGTTGTTCTAGCGAGAGGAATGGAGACTGTTCATGGGAAACCCTGTGACATTAAACTTTTGTGCTGAAATTGCTGCAGTGAAGGAGTTGGGACTTGTCGCTGTGTTAGGAGTCTACGGGTTTATACATGCAGCTATTTAATTTTTATCCACAAGTGATATGGATGCTAATGGTGGTTTGAATCCAAGGGAACTATAAGGACAAAACAGTTTACACAGGATTGGGGTGAGCTCCAACACACACACAACATTACTGGTTGGTTTGTTTCAAGACTATAAGTAGACGAGGCAAGTATTCTCAAAGGAGGCAAGTGGACATAAAACTTGTGAAATCTAATGGAGTGCTAGGGTGCCAAAACCTTTGGAGGCAAGTGGAGACAAGCATGTGACATCATCAGAATACCCGTGAGGCAGTTCCCCTTGTTGTGCTGAGTGTTTTGATATGCCACGTGTCCATGTTGTAAAAAGTTTTTTGATTTTGCATATCTTGGGGCAGGGCTGCGGCACAACCGAAAGGAAAGTCCGTACCCCAATTTATAACTTTGTTCAGAGTATCACCCTAAAGGAGCTGGCCGAGTTTGGTGCAGACAGTTCGAAAGCTTGCCGAGTTATAAACCTCAAAAATTTATAATGGGAGTCTATGGGAAAAAAAGCCAATTTGAGACCCGGTACCTGAAGTACCGGAACTCAGATCGCTTAGATCAACAAACTTCAGATGAGGGTCTACAACATATCCGAATTTGGTGCATGTGGCTTGAAAGCCCTAGGAGGAGTTACTCGATAAATTTTTGTCGAAGCTTAAATAGGAAAACAGAATGTTGGCTTCTACAAAGCAACATAATAATTCTAAGCACTGTTTAATAATAAAAGTTTTACACCATGTTCAGTATATGTCTGTATGTTAGGTTAAACATTAAAGGACAGTAGGTGAAGTGAGTAATGAGCTACAGTTGTCATCACATAATGCATGGGAGTTTGAGCTCACATTAGCAGCATAGCTACACTGGTGTGAAAAAGTGTTGGCCCCCTTACTGATTTTTTATAATTTTTGCACATTTGTCACACTTTAATGTTTCAGATCATCAAACAAATTTGAATAGAACATCAAAGATAACAAGTAAACACAACATGCAGTTTGTAAATGAAGGTTTATTATGATTATAATAACAGGATATGAATATGGAAATGAGAAAACTCAATTCCCCCAACTTCCTGGCTAGTATTTGAATATTGGAACCTGATTGGCTACCATATTTTCTGATGCCACAACACTTGTTTGTTACACATCACTACTGGCTCATATTTTATTATTATTTGATATTATGAAGGGAAAACAAAATCCAAACCCACATGGACCTGTGTGAAAAAGCCCCCCATTAAAGCATAACTTAACTGTGTTTTATTACACCTGAGTTTAATTTCTCTAGCCACACCCAGACCTGATTACTGCTACACCTGTTTATAATCAAGAAATCACTTAAATAAAACCTGGCAGACAAAGTGAAGCAGACCAAAAGATCGTCAAAAGTTACACATAATGCCGAGATCCAAAGAAATTCAGGAACAAATGAGAAAGAAAGTAACAGATCTATCAGTCTGGAAAAGGTTATAAAGCCATTTCTAAAGCTTTGGGACTCCAGCAAACCACAGTGAGAGTCATTATCCACAAATAGTGAAAACATGGAACAGGTGTGGCTGGCCGGCCAAAATTACCCCAAAAGCACAGCAACGACTCATCCAAGATGTCACAAAAGACCTCATAACAACATCCAAAGTACTGCAGGTCTCACTTGTCTCTGTTAAGTTCGGTGTTCATGACTCCACCATAAGAAAGAGACTGGGCAAAAATGGCCTGCATGGTAGAGTTCCAAGATGAAAACCACTGCTGAGCAAAAAGATCATAAAGACTCGTCTCGGATTTGCCAGAAAAAGTCTTGATGATCCCAAGACTTTTCCGAAAACACTCTGTCGACTGATGAGACAAAAGTTGAACTTTTTGGAAGGTGTGTGTCCCATTACATCTGGTGTAAAAGTAACACTGCATTTCAGAAAAAGAAAATCATACCAACAGTAAAATATGGTGATGGTAGTGAGATGGTCTGGGGCTGTTTTGCTGCTTCAGGACCTGGAAGACTTGTTTTAATAAATGGAACCATAAATTCTGAAGGACAATATGCCGCCATCTGCTTGTGACCTCAAAGTGAAGAAAACTTGGGTTCTGTATGAGGAAGAAACCTTGAAAGGAACTAGACTCAGAAGGGAATCCATCCTAATTTAGGTGACACTGTACAATAAATAATGTAAATGTGAATAATCATTTTTACAATGGTTTATAATAGTGCAACTGAGAGCTTGGAACACTGGGAGATCGGGAGTGGCATATATAGCTCGACAGAGAGAAAAAAGAAAGAAAAAAATGTTAGGTATAGTTGTAATCAGGTGATGGACAATATGTGCAAAGTGCAGAGAGACTAAAGCAAGACTATTACAGCATAACTAAAAGGGTAGAGCAGTGCTTCTCAGTTATTTTTTGTTAAGACTCCCCTAGCGTGGCGGGAGGGGTGGTAGGAGATACGAGAGAGCCGTACAGCTTATCACACACAAGCCCAAGTTTATCTATTTGTAACAAATTCGACTACGCCACTTGGGAGGGTTACACCCAGGACATAGAAGTAAACCCCAGAGTTTGTTATTAGAACACACCAGTTCGATTCTCTAATAAATAAGTGTAGGCAGGAAACGTGGGCATCTTAAAAAAATACAACATTTATTGAAATCTTGAAATTACAAACCAACATTATAAAAGCAAACTAAAAAAAAGAGAAAATGTCCTCACTGGTAAAAAAAAAAAAAAAAAGGTCCAGTGACAGACAATTACACAATTAACAAACGATCAGATGAAAGAAATATTAAACAACCAATTTACTCAACTTCCAAATAAACAAAACAAAATATAATAATAAGTACAGGGCTGGGGTTACCCACCGGAGTGATCACCAGTGCTAATTATCTAAAAACTCAGATCACACACTCGTACACTTTAAGAGTGTCGCAGGGCAAACGTTGAAGTAGCACCACCACCAAAGATCTTTCACCCGTGGGACCCCAACTCCTGAAAGGAATCAAAAACAAAATAAATACATCTCCTGAACAGAAATGAATGAAAAGCAAATAGAAGTCACAATTCAACACAACGAAAGACTTTGTAAAATGTTTGAGGAAAACAGGACTCAAAGGAGCGGCCACATCGTCCTTAGGCCAGCCCCAAGAAATGCGCGATCTTCCACCCCAAAGTAGACCAGAAAAGGTCAGTTAAAACTTTCACAGAAACCAGACGGCAGTAGCAGAAGTCCCTTTAAATAGTTGTAAGCCGATATTATTCACTCGGCGCGCAGTGGAGGAAAAACCAAACTGCAGTGATAATCGCCCAGGATGAAAAGGAGAATCCTGTAACAAATATAATTTGGTACAAAAACAGAATTGCTAGTAATTGCACAAATACACGCCGAAATTCCCCCTAGCAAAACCAAACAAAACAGTAAACAGATCCAAACAGCATCCGACAGGGACACACTGCTGAAAAGACAGGCTAAGGGTACAACAAACGAGCCATTAGTGCAACGAGTAAAGATAAAAACTAATTAGCCAACGCTACATGCTAACAGCACATACATTACCTGAAACCGCTATAGTAGCCTGCTCGCTACTGATTGGTGGTTATGGGCGTCAATCACCACTCTTACCTCATTCATACGGTCACACTAGGAAGAAGTAAACGCACACACCCCCGCCCCCAACATCTCCGCCGCGACTGTAAATTTTATCATTTGTCCTTAAAATTGTTTTAAGTATACCTCTGCATAACATTGTACACTTATTAACATTAAAGAAAACAAAACAAAAAGAAAAAAATATAGATCAACTTACAACAAAGAATAATTTTATTAACATTGATTTTCAGTCTGTATTAGAAAAGACTTAAAGTGCATCAATTTGCCTGAAATTAAAAAAGAAATTGCAATCCTTATTTAAACTATAACAATTTATTGATCATTTGATACTGAAAAATAAAATTAAATATGATCAATAAATAATAATAAATTCAAATTGATCAGCAACATGAACTCAGGACGCAATATATAAAACACTTTGACTTACAAAACAAAAATAAAAAAAAAAACAAATTGAAAATGAGGAAGTCAGGATTAATGGCTAAAATGAGCACATTTTGTAGTGCACAGCTTTTTGAAGTGGGGTTTGAAGCATGATACTGCAACTCTCAGCTCCTGCTCAATGTTTAGCTGGGACCTGTACTTGGTCTTCAGTGCAGCAACGGCAGAGAAGCCAGTCTCAGAAAGATAAGATGTTGCAAGAGAAAGAAGAATGCCCATGGCCCTCTGCCCTAAGTGTGGATACTGCCTCTCTACACTCAGCCAGAATGAACTCAGTGTCCGTGATGTGAACCTCATTCTCAGTGTGGGGTCAGACAACATAATGAACAGGTCCTCCTCTGCAGAGCTGAAACCAGTTGGAGCTGGTGCATTGAAAGGATCTCTCACCCAGTCATATTGGGAACTGTTTTCATGGACTTTTTAAAGAATCCCATTAGTAATGAAATATGCTCCTTAATATATGGAATCACTGAGGTGGCATCATAGTCAGTAGTGTCAACAAATTGGTTCTCGAACGAACCAATAGCAGTTGTTGATTATGTATGCAGTTCTTTAAGATTGTTAGCAATGTCATTTATACGTCTGGTCGACAGTGTCCTTGGACAGAGGGTTATATTTTTTTTTGCAGCACTTGCGTCATCCAGCATGACAGAGACCATGTCTAATAGCATGACCAAGTCTGCAGGCAGTATAGGCTCCTCTGCTATGGAGTGGGATTTTTTGCACTGGGCAATTGCTACGCCACCTTATATGATGCTTACAGTGCTCGCTGGTTTACTGAAGTAGCATTCACAAAGCGGGACGATTGTTGGTAATATTCGGCATGTTTTTGCTGAAAAAAACTCAAGCAGCTTATCAGTGTGATTTGGGTGTAATGTCTTTAAGTGACGCCTTAATTTATTTGGCTTCATGCTATCTGCTGCCAACATTTTTAGACACAGTAAACATACGGGTCTTTCCTCATCTCGTCATATTTCCTCGTCTTAGCTTTCAGGAGACTTAAGTTTGTCTCATTATCTCCGTCTCTCTGCCTTTCTTTTCAACCCTGTTAAATATTTTTCCATGGTGTCTCAAGGGTTTGTTATCCGCACTTCATACCTCCTGCTCTGTGTGCTCTTGTTTGGAAGTTTGAGAGCTAAATAAGAAAGTTTGGGAGCTAAATAAGAGAACACTTTACCACCATTAGTAGACTTAGATATTCTTTAACACTGAGACTGTGTCTGAGTACCGAACATTAGAAGACTGTTCCATGGCTCTGCTCCCTGCTGTAGTCTTTTGTACTTGAGGTACTCCCAAATAGCCCGTACCTTTTGATCGAAGTAGGCATGACGGATGAATAAAAACCAAAAGATCTCTCAGGTACTGTGGCATGAGATCATTAAGTGATTTATAGTTCAGTAATAGTATTTTATAATCAATGTGAAACTTGAATGGGAGCCAATGCAGTGTGGATAAGAAAGGAGTGATATGGTCATATCTTCTGGTTCTAGTTAGGACTCTAGCTGCTGCGTTCTGGACTAACTGGAGCTTGTTTATGCTCCTACTGAAACATCCAGAAACATCCAACATTAAAGTATTACAATAATCCAACCTGGAGGTAACAAATGCATGAACTAGTGTTTCTTATCTTAGGAATATTCCTGAGATGAGCGAAGGCTACCCTTGTGATATTATTAATGTGAGCTTTAAATGAGAGACCGGTATCAATAACCACACCGAGGTCTTTTACTGCTGCACATGATGTAATAGAAAAACCATCCAGAGTTACTCTGTAATCAGAAAGCTTACATAGTAAAAGCACTTCTGTCTTGTCAGAGTTTAGCAGAAGGAAGTTAGTAAGCATTCACATCTGTGCTGTCACAAGGCACCCTTATGGAGAGAGTGTGCTGCCTGCTATTGTTATTGTACTCCCCTCTTTTTTTCATTTCTGTTGTTGTTCGCTTTCTTTTTGGATCCTTTTTGAAGGAAGGGCTTCTTGCGCTTCTTGTTCCAAAGGAAGGATGCAGCTTGTTTGTCATCTTCACGAGACACAAAAAGATAAAGAAGCACCTTCTTTTCCATGATTATAATCACAGGATATGAATATGGAAATGAGAAAACTCAATTCCCCCCAACTTCCTGGCTAGTATTTGAATATTGGAACCTGATTGGCTACCATATTTTCTGATGCCACAACACTTGTTTGTTACACATCACTACTGGCTCATATTTTATTATTATTTGATCAATATTTTGTAAAATATGCAGCCTTTTTTTTTAATTATGAAAAATATTAACCTTTTTTGTTATTAAAATTATAAAATAGATATTTTTTTCTGAAAAGTTATGGCAATACCCTAGACCTATTTAATAGTCTAAAGTTTTATGATATTTATGTTTGTTTTGTTTGTTTTCTTTATTTTTATGATTCTTCATTATTATTATTACTGTTGTTGTTGTTTTTATCTGGCATTTAGACTATGCAGACTCCTCTCCATTTTGTTTATTGCAAAAATTTGCATTGTATTGTACACTTCGATACACTCACTCGCTCTCACTCATTTTCTACCGCAATCTGAACTTCTCGGGTCACGGGGAGCCTGTGCTATCTCAGGTGTCATCGGGCATCAAGGCAGGATACACCCTGGACGGAGTGCCAACCCATCGCAGGGCACACACACACTCTCATTCATTCACGCAATCACACATTACGGACAATTTTCCAGAGATGCCAATCAACCTACCATGCATGTCTTTGGACCGGGGGTAGGAAACCGGAGTACCCGGAGGAAACCCCCGAGGCACGGGGAGAACATGCAAACTCCACACACACAAGGCGGAGGCGGGAATCAAACCCCGACCATGGAGGTGTGAGGAGAACGTGTCATCTGTTCCCCAATTATCACCATCATTACTCTCCTTTAACATCCCTCAAAACCCTCATTGCGGTAAATTACTTGCAGCGTTATTGTGTTCAATGTTTTTGTGTCAATGCATTAGGAACTGTGAAACTGAGCTGCACACGAATATCAACAGTGCTTCCAGAAAGCAGAAATCTGGTGGAACAAAGAATCTTCAAAAACATCGTTCTTCAGATCTCATGGTTCCTCAGACAGATATCTGATCACTCTTACAGAAAAGACAATAAAACCTCCTGCACTGATGAGAGGAATATTTCTTCTGTGATTTTATTGGCTGTTTTAATGTTTGTTAAACGTGGAACATGGATCTTATGATCATCCTGAAGGATTTAAAAAGTAATAATAAAAATAAAGTATCACTACAGAAAGTGTTTTATTTAGTGGCATAATGAACCTGTTCATCATGATCCATGACTCGATGAGATTATAAACTCACATTCTGTCACTTTTTGGTAAAAGTATTAATTCTCAATGTGAACACATTTAAGTTGTATTAGCTGAGATGGGATTTTTGTTTTGTTTTAGTCATTTTAGTTACCACTTAGTTACCACATGTACCATGTTTAATACGTGTTCAACCTTCACCAGGTTTGCAATCTGAACAACATCCCACAGTTAAACACACTGAGAAATGACTGAATGGTGATCAGATAAAAAAATTAAAATGAGCCATATGAGCTGTTGGTCAGACAGAGAAAGGAGATCATTAACATGGAGAAGTATGGATATAGAGTACTGTGCTGCTCATTTACAACCTTCATCCTCTCATTTGTTCATTTTCAGTAAGTTTTTTCCTGCTCCGAGTCACATAGGTGTAAATAACAGATTATTATTTTTATTTTTTGTAAACAGAGCCAGCTAAGTTGTGCTGTAAGGAAAGGTTTAGATAAGAGGAACATTTATAGAAGGAGTCTCCAGTATCAGCCCTTTGGGACAATCTGAGGTAAAACTGTTTACTGGTTGATTTACTGCCACCCCATAAATCTCGGGAGGTTACAGGAAAAAATGGCATTATGTATTGCTAATACTGTGGTTGTAATGTGTCTGTCTGTGTTTTGCCCTCCCTGCTGTTAATTGATTGCCCCACCCACTTGTTTGTTGCTATGGACACTCATTGAACTCATTCTTTCCCTCTGGTGTGTTGTCATAGCTACTGATTGTCTCTGCTTTGTGATTGGTTCCTGTCTGTTATATCTACACTCTTTGTTCACTTCCCTATTGCTAGTCGTTTTTCGTTAACTCTGTGTTTTGCCTATTTTTGCCTGCTTCTTGTTTTTGATTAATAAAGGTTTGAACTGCAATTGGATCCTCACTTGCCCTTGCCGCACCATGACAGTCATGTCTTATGTATCGTGATAGGATCGTTCATGTTGGCTAAGCGATTAACGTCCTTCCACAATGCTGACTCTTTATCAGACTCTACAGTAAGCTTATGACAGAAAATGTACATTCTTATTGTTTATTTAATACCTGCTTTCTTGGAAATTTTTCATATTTTTCTTCTTTCTAATTAAAGAAAAAAAAAAACAACCTTGCTGTAAAACCACTTTATAACTTTTGTATTTATTGACAAAGGAAACATCAGTACAGACATGAAAAGTCATCAGCTAGCTTAAATGTGAATAAACTCAGCAAATATCACTCTTGATTGCTGACTAGTATTCAAGAAGTCAAGAAGCTTTTATAACAATATAGTAAGCTAGTTAAGATCGCTTTTGACTAAAAATAAAAAAAATGGCAGTCTGTCAATCTATGAGACTATAGATTGATATAAGACATGAGCTTTAACATTTATAAGCAACAGACAAAATAAAACAGGAATTACTAAAATGTCCTATAATTAACTCACGTGTGAAGCTGACTTCTAGCTCTAGAGCAGTGTCTCTTTTCAGAGCTCGGGTTAAATCTTTACACTTTTTTTAAAGTACACCTTAGTAAAGTGTCAGTATTTACTTAAAAAAAGAACAAATGCAGCTTCAGACCAGTCAAACATTTTATCAATACATTACAGGATGAACAATGAAGCACCAATTAGATCCAAGCAAATCCAATCCAAGTTCATGCAACCGAATCAAATACAGACAGCCTTGAAATGAGCTACAGATACTATATATATATAAATAAACACAATTACAATGTAAAAATAAAACATAAGTGGAAGATCGGTGAGATTCAGCTAATCGTTACATAATATCTTTAAATATCAATGCAGGTAATGCGATGTGTCATTTCCAATCCGTTCAGTGTCTGACTCCGACGTGACTCTAAAGCTGGGTGTAACTCGAGTTCTCAGAGTTGGTTGAAGATTTTACCAGCGATGAAGGAGAACCGACTGCTGAATCTATAAATGAAAGAAATAAAACATAAAAACCAAGAAAACACAGAACATAACATATAGTCATTCAGTTATACAGAAGTGTGGAGTGATATTTCTATAAACATATACGGTGGTGTGAAAAAGTGTTGGCCCCCTTCCTGATTTATTATTTAGTCAAAGATAACAAGTAAAAACAACATGCAGGTTTTTATTATGTGTGAAAAAGTGTTTGCCCCTAAACCTAATAACTGATTGGTCTGACCTTAGCAGCAAGAATTGCAATAAAGTGTTTCATCTTTGCAGAATTGTTGCAACTCAGCCACATTGGAGGGTTTTCGAGCATGAACTGCCTTTTTAAGGTCCTGCCACAGCATCTCAATAGGATTCAGGTCAGGACTTTGCCTCGGCCACTCCAAAGTCTCCATTTTGTTTTTCTTCAGCCATTCAGAGGCAGACTTGCTGATGTGTTTTGGATCATTGTCCTGCTGCAGAACCAAAGTTCACTTCAGCTTGAGGTCATGGTTCCAGGTCCTGAAGCATAAAAACAGCCCCAGAACATCACACTACCATCACCATATTTTACTGTTGGTATGATGTTCTTTTTCTGCAGTGTTACTTTTACACCAGATGCAATGGGACACACACCTTCCAAAAAGGTCAACTTTTGTCTCATCAGTCCACAGAGTATTTTCCCAAAAGTCTTGGGGATCATCAAGATGTTTTCTGGCAAATCTGAGACGAGCCTTTATTAAAAAAAGTTCTTTCTGCTCAGCAGCGGTTTTCGTTTTGGAGCTCTGCCATGCAGGCCATTTTTGCCCAGTCTCTTTCTTATGGTGGAGTCATGAACACTGACCTTAACTGAGACAAGTAAGACCTGCAGTACTTTGGACGTTGTTATGAGGTCTTTTGTGACATCTGGGATGAGTCGTTGTTGTGCTTTTGGGGTAATTTTGGTCGGCCGGCGACTCCTGTTGCATGTTTTGGCCATTTGTGTATAATGGCTCTCACTGTGGTTTGCTGGAGTCCCAAAGCTTTAGAAATGGCTTTATAACCTTTTCCAGACTGATAGATCTGTTACTTTCTTTTCATTTGTTCCTGAATTTCTTTGGATCTCAGCATGATGTGTATCTTTTGAGGATCTTTTGGTCTACTTCACTTTGTCAGTCAGGTCTTAGTTAAAGGCAGAGTCTCCTGATTTTTTGAGAAATGCTTCAGAAATCTGAGTCGGGCCGAATAATAAACAAAAATCAAAACAATCGTGTAGCCAATGAGCAGAAAGGGGCGGGGCTTGTCAATATGGGCGGAGAGAGTGTTCAGTGCGCATGTGTGACATTAGCAGAAAGCAGTTTTAACATTGACATGGAGGATAAAAACAAAGAAAGAAAGAGAAGAAAGGCTTACGAAAGGCAAGAAGTAGGACGTGTTAATATAGGATCAGCTTTCCAGCGCTGGAGAGAACTGAAGGAGCAGGAAGTTGGCCACATATTCACAGATTGGAGTTTCCCGAGTCAATAACTCCTGAGCTAAACGCTGTTACTACACAAATAACACCTCTTTTCTATCGTAGTAATGTAGAGAGGCAGCTACAACCGCGTTTTGTGTAGTAACAGCGTTTAGCTCAGGAGTTACTGACTCGGGAAACTCCGACCTGTGAATATGTGGCCGACTTTACTTAAGACGCCGAGGCGCTTTTTTCCTTCTCGATAGGTGAGTAATGTTGGGCGCAAACACTTTCACACAGGGCCAAGTGGGTTTGGATTTTGTTTTCCCTTAATCATAAAAATCTTCATTTAAAAACTGCATGTTGTTTTTGTTATCTTTGAATAATATTTAACGTTGTTTGATGATCTGAAACATTAAAATGTGACAAACATTCAAAAAAATAAAAAATCAGGAAGGGGGCCAACACTTTTTCACACCACTGTAAATACACAAACTTCAATCATATAAGTCATTAGGGAGAAAAAAAATGCATTTATTTTCTACATTTTTATATTCCTGAATATAAACATGAACATATTAGAGCGACGCCCATTAAGGAAGCTATACAATAAACCTGAACTTTATTAACCTGTGTAAACAGCTAAAAAATGTAATAAGATTTTCTTATTTGCCTTTGAAACATTATCTTGTATTTTAAGACACAATTGTATATTATTATTTATTTTTTGCCGCTGCTATTATTTACTTTAGCTGCCTTTAGTATTTTATTTTAGCTGCCTTCTGTAAACCATTTAATGCACGATATACAAATGAAAGTACTGTACTACAACAGAATGAAAAACAAACACAACATATACACAATCCTCATGTTATGAACACAGACAGTTTGTGTAGTAACAAACATCTCACTTATAGAACAATGTGAGAGGCAGGGCTTAAAGGGTGCCTCATGAGAACAGAAGGGGGTGGGGCTTAAGAATGCCTTGTGAAAACCGAGGGGGGTGGTGCTTAAAGGGTGTCTGTGAAAATTGAAGGGGCGGGGCTTAAATGGTGCCTTGTGGGAACTGAGGGGGTGGGTCTTAAAAGGTGCCTCATGAGAACCAAAAGGATTGGGGCTTAAGGACACCTTGTAATATCTGAGGAGGTGGGGCTTAAAGGGTGCCTCTTGAGAACTGAGAGGGTGGGGCTTAAGGATGAGTTGTGATAACTGAGGGGGGTGGGGCTTAAAGGGTGTCTAGTGAAAACTGAAGGGGTGGGGCTTAAAGGGTGTGTCACGAGAACCAAGGGGGTGGGGCTTAAGGACGCCTTGTGATAACTGAGGGGGTGGGGCTTAAAACAGCAGCTACCTCAAGTTACAACCTTAAACTTGAACATATGATGTCACTATAATATATTTTAAAATATGATACGTCCCGAACCCACTAATTAGCAGAACATGGGTGATACCAGTGTCATTAGTTTTGGCCCACGGGCTCCTGTGGTGGCCCTCGATGTGTGCCGTCATCTCTTTGCGCTCGGGGGTGGAGTGACCGCACTGAAGGCAGCTGTAGCGCCCCCTGGTGTGTTCCCATAGGATCCGACTGTTAAATGACTGACCTGCGAGAGACGGTTTACACGCCCACACGACCGAGACAACAGAAACAATTTAACCTTTAAAGAACCCAAAAGCCTGAGAGTCTCAAAATATCCACATAATCAGACTTTCTGCAGACTTTTACATTTATCTCACAGCAATACTAGAGTTCAGGACACAGATTAAGCCTAAACACAGAATATATAACTGATTCAAACTAAATATAAAGGCCTTTTCTTTCTGCTCTTATCCCCGGGATCTCGTCGCTCTAAACCCCACTTTACCCCTGGGGTAGAAGAATGTTTCACACGTGTAATTTAGAAGCTGAGTTATGATGCAGGACTTTTTCCCCGGGGTTATGAAACTCTGCTCTGAAGCAGGTTCAGCTCTGCTTTTACAGATTTAACTCCACATCACGGTGACAAATGTGTACCTTGTGAAACCGTGTTATTTCACATCTATGGGGATTTTTACACCCGGTCACTTCATGTGTTTACAGTGATCCGATAGCTATCCGATGGTAAAAAGACCAGGTCTAAATGCCCTCCGAAACGTTTTCGAGACGGATATAAATCCGATGGTACAAACCCCTTTGTGGTCTGATGAAACTGGACAGGTGTAAATGAATGTGGTTGTTCAAGCCACGTACATCAGCGCTATACTCCTCCCAAACAGAAGTACGGCACTCGCAGGTGACTCACGAGTCGTGCATCGCGCCAGAAACAAATATGTTTTCCCATCAGTGCTGTCTCCGATCTTTCACCCAGGCATCTCGTTGGGTCTTAAAATGCACTGCTGCCGCCAGCGAAAATGTAGCAACGCTGTTTTTTGTAGCAACCAAATACACCAAAGCGTGTTCCATTTCAATTACCCCGGAAATGAGGTAAAAATATATTAGCATATTGGGCGGGAGTAGAAAGAGCGGATCGATATCCGATTCGCCGAGACGCATTTATGTGGCCTGATGTAAATGGAACAGTTTTAACAAATCAGATAGCTATCGGATCAGAGACAACACACGAAGTGACCAGGTGTAAAAAGGCCCTATGTGAAAACTTCTCTGTAGGTAGAATCGGGGGGGCAAAAAACTGAACATCACAGAAGTGTGAGCCGTAGGGAGGAGGAAATACGTCACGCGGAAAAATGAGCAGAAATCGAAGAACAAACGAATGTCTCGTCGACTACACTGCAAACTTAAAGAAAAAGAAAAAGAAAAAGAAAATAAAGCTGTGAAAGATAACAGAACTTTTTTACTCACTGATGTGAAAGCGTGAGACGAGCCGTTATTTAAAGCGGTAACGCGCTGGATTTATCCAAGTTGATGGTCCAATATGCAAATTAGAAGTTGTTTACAGCAGGGATTAGGAATGTACAGAGAGAAACAAAGTCAGATTATGAAGAGCCGGGATTCAGTGATAACCCGGGGAAAGTAGGAGCAGTGTGAAACCTCTGACTATATAAACCCAGGATTCTGTTAGCTGGAGTTCACTAGGACCCAGGGGAATTATCTTACATGTGCAAAGCTGTATAGGTTCAGACTCTGACTACCTGGACAAGGCTTAATCTGTGTCTGCGCTTTAAAACACCAAAATAATCACATCTCAAGCAAAAGCTCACTCCAGAACATGTGAATGATTTCACCTTTAACCGTAAATGCAGACGAACGGACCGAAACATGTTTTGTACTGGAGCCACAAAGCTCACGTTTACAGCATTCAGTTCATAAAATACTGAAGGAAGTCTGTATTTATGAAATGAGATACAACTATAGTTTGACAACAAACACGTCTCTAATCGAGTATACCTGGGATATGAGGAACATTTTATATTTTACATTTTTACCACTTTTTTTTTATTTGTGAAAGTGGCGAGAAAAAATAAAAAATAAAATAATAACACAACTCATGCTACATGCCACACACCAGCCAACAAAACAGCCTAGCTTTGTCTTCAACATTCTATTCATTTAACATGGATAAAATCTGGTGCAAATCTGCTAATGAAGAGCTTGAAAAAAGAAAAAAAAAACAAAAAAACAAAGCAGCCGATGACAAACTGGAATGATGAAATGAGAGCAGAAATGAGAAAGCACTGTCAGCATCTCAGCACACGTCCGTCAAACCCAGAAGTGAAGCTGCTGATTAGCCAGGAGAGAGGAGGGGAGAACAGAATTGTGGGTAATCATCACTCAGTGATGTGCTATATAATCTGTTAGTAATTATGAGATTAATCACACAGCCACATGATTTGCTGGGAAGCGCAGAAGCAGCGGTGGTGATGGGATCTTTAGAAGCAGACTGGAAAAATCTCCCCTTTAAAATTCTTTGTGTATCTGTGTGTGTGTGTGTGTGTGTGTGTGTGTGTGTGTGTACGCGCTTCTCTGTTCCTCACCTGGGCTTCCTCTCTACTCAAAGCCTGAGGAGAGTTCCATCTGTGTAAAATGGGCGCAGGCAAGTCTGCTGGGGCGACAGTGTGACACGACAAAATCACAGTTCACTCAAAAGCAACGACACACTTTTAACCCTTACCGCTGCTACCGAGTGCAGAGGTGTGAGGTGACGTGTAGAGAAATTAAGGTGAGAAACTGAACCACGGGAGAAAATGAACAGGATCTAGGAAACAGTAGATGAATATGATGATGAGGAAGAATGCTAGTGCACACTAATGGCAGCAAGACGTTTCATCACTCTTACACTTCTAGAGGTTCATCGGTTCCTTTCATGTTAGCAGTATAATCGCTGTTAATATTTACGACCTCATCGTTTTAATTTAGTCACACGTACCAGATTAGGACCTGAGTGACTGCTGAGTTATTTCTGTTCAATAACACATTGTGTGTGACGCTGTTATAGTAAACGATCGACAGAATGTAGTGTGATTAAGTGAAGTTACTGTTATTAATTTCCTATAACAGCACGTCCGTTCACATCAACTGTTTTACTCCTCATATACGATTTACTACAGATTACAAATGTTTGATCTGTTAAAGAACAATTATTTGTTTATTATTACGTTTAAGGAACCGAATTATCTCCTGTTCTCGCTTTCGTTATAGCAGCGACAAAAAAACGTCTCTAAATAAAATTCCAGTGTTACCTCTGACCGTTAAAAGGCAAGAGTTTTTAGAAAACAAATCAACGCCACTTATTTGTCCTCACCTGATTGGCTAAGTATTTGCATAAAGCTGAGCTGAGGTTTTAATGCCCTCTTGCCTAATGGTAAGTAACAGCATCATATTAATTGGTGTTATTCTGCTAAAATAAAATCTTTATGAATAAATAAATCATCTTCATAATTTTTAGGATGAAACTGATATTGGCAGGTAATCAGGCCATCCTTAAAAATATTCTTGTTTGCCGTAACCCAACCGACCCTGTCAATTTAGGACAGAGTCGAATTTTTTTATTTTTTTTTTGCTTTAAGTCCGACCGACTCGCCGGTTGTAAATTTGCGTTAAGACCGACCTTTTTTTATTTTTACTCTTCAAACAACTAATAATATATTAATTATATTTTAGTAAGTATTGTAAATATATAAATTGCCTAGGCCTACATACAAATGAAGGCTACGTTCTTTCTTTTAAATAAAAACCCGTGACATCATCTATGTTTACACTATTGGTT
The DNA here is from genome assembly GCF_022655615.1 of Tachysurus fulvidraco. Classification (NCBI taxonomy): domain Eukaryota; kingdom Metazoa; phylum Chordata; class Actinopteri; order Siluriformes; family Bagridae; genus Tachysurus; species Tachysurus fulvidraco. Next base: position 21,828,715 of record NC_062528.1, on the reverse strand, counting down.
ACCGGATGTCACACTATGGCCTGTGCGTTCGCTTCGTCTCATTCTCTCATTCACTGTCAGAGTCGACGGTTCGCGCTCAGTAATGATGGCTGCGGCTGCAGTAAACAAAATGTTTGCGGTCACGGTTCAAAGACATACGGTTTCGGGCGCCATAATAAGTCTAAAAAATCCATTAAAACAGCTCGACACCGCTTTAACTTGGCACGAAGTTCTGGAAAAACTGTCCAGCATCAAAATAAGGTTTGCATTGATTGAAGACCCAGTCAGTGACGTCACGATATGCTGATTTGTTTAAATTCATACCTAAGTGATCACCATCACCAAAATTTTACTTTTTTTTTTTACTGTTACTGCAAACCAAAACATTTTTAAAGGATGGCCTAACTAAAGGCTACAATACCATATTATTGTTCTGGACCTGAAATACATTGTATACAGATCTAAATATAATAGTTTTTTATACATTAAATCGTTGATGATCAAGATTTTGAAACATGGATCAGGTTTAGATCAACAATACAGACATTTTAACATTGTGTGTGTGTGTGTGTGTGTTTGTGTCTGTGTGTGTCTGTGTGTGTGCGTGTTTGCGTGTGTGTGTGAGCGTGTGTGTGTGCGTGTGTGCGTGCGTATGTTTGTGTGAGCGTGTGTGTGTGTGCGTATGTTTGTGTGAGCGTCTGTGTGTGAGTGTGTGAGTGTATGTCTGTGTGAGTGTGTGTGTTTATATCTGTGTGTGCGTGTATATCTGTGTGAATATGTGTGTGTGTATATCTGTGTGTGTGTGTATATGTCTGTGTGTGTGTGTGTGTGTGTGTGTGTGTGTGTGTGTATCTGTGTGTGTGTGTGTGTGTATGTCTGTGTGTGAGTGTGTGCGTGTGTGTGTGTGAGTGTGTGTGTGTGTATCTGTGTGTGTGTGTGTATATCTGTGTGAATATGTGTGTGTGTATATCTGTGTGTGTGTGTGTGTGTGTGTGTGTGTGTGTGTGTGTGTATATCTCTGTGATTGTGTGTGCTTGTGTGTGTGTATGTCAGTGTGTGTGTGTATGTCTGTGTGTGTGTGTATGTCTGTGTGTGTGTATGAGTATGTCTGTGTGTGTGTGTGTGTGTGTGTGTGTGTGTGTGTGTGTGTGTGTGTATATGTATGTCTGTGTATCTGTATGTGTATGTGTGTGTGTATGTCTGTGTGTGTGCGTATCTCTGTGTGTGCGTGTGTGTTTCTCTGTGTGTGTGTGTTTGTCTGTGTGTGTGTTTGTATCTCTGCGTGTGTGTGTGTGTGTATCTGTGTGTGAGTGTGTCTGTGTGTGTGTGTTTGTATCTCTGCGTGTGTGTGTGTGTTTGTATCTCTGCGTGCGTGTGTGTGTGTGTGTGTAAAACCTACACTGCAGAAAATCTTCTCTGCTCTTTGGTTCTGAAGGTAAAACCATCTGAACTGCTGCAGCTTTGGAGACACAGAGACAAAATAGAGACAGAAAATTGACGTGAAAACAGTTTAAAGTGTGAATTTTAGGTTATCCTGCCCAGGCGGCAGATGAAAGAGGGTTAACCTGTTCAAGCGACGGATGAGAATTCCTTACAGTTCCTTGGGGCTCGTCCGGGATGCCAGTATTCGGGTAAGTGCTGATTTGGTATCTTGTCATTCCAGTTAAAGTGTAGGCACTTACCTCGTGTACTGGTATTTATATTGAGGGATATCAGAAGGGCGGGCAAGTGCTGATTGGTATCTAGTCATACCGTTCAAAGTGTAGGCACTACTGTGCTGATATCCATATCCGTGTATAGAATGTATGCACGATGTGTAAGGGAATTCGTCACTGGTTATGGAACCAGTGAAATAGCGCGCGCAATGTCGCTAAGGTTAGAGGCTATAAATTTATTTGATTGCCCTCTCTGTCTCGGTCGCTGGTCTCCAATTGTGTTGTGTTGATTGTGTTGTGTTGATTATGTTGTGTCAATTGTGTTGTGTTGTTTGTGTGTAATAATATTAGTTGTACCTATAGTTGGACATGGGTAATTCAGGAACAAAATACCCTAATCCAGACCACGAAGAAACTATTTGGCATCTGCTTACATTCAAATTTACATTCGGGGTATTAAAATCTTATTAAAAAGTATTAAAATCTCTGAATCTCTGCCGAAGTTTGATCCTCAAACTAAATCTAAATCGCTAATCCTTTGTTCCTCACAACCTTCATGCATAATTGTAGATTTGAGGTGCAGAAGGTTCTTAAATATCAGCAATATGACAGTTAAAACTCTAGGGGAGAGAGTGCGCACTATGGAAGGTGATGGCATTTTAGAATGTAGACAAGTAGTATGCCTCACTGTGGCTGAAAAAAATGTATACAATGGTGACTAGGCCCAGGGAGGGGCCGAGGGCGAGGCCAGGGAAGAGGAGGAAGTAATTCATACTCCCGAAGCCCCGGCGCCTGTTTTTATTGTGGTAGGAATGGGCTTTGGATTAATGTATGTAGAAAAAGACTTAGAGAGATGGGAAATGTTCCCGTAGGTTCCCTTCCAGCACCGCCTCCACAACCACCCCAGACTGCACCCCGCCCTTTCACCGGGATGCAGGCAAATCCTTATCACACATAGGGATGCCACAGAGCACGACCCCAACCATGCTACATTGTACATATGAATTACATCAGGTAAATGAAATGCCTTTTACTCCAGCCCTCCTCTCATGATCCTAACATTTTTTTATATCACTGATTTGTTTATATGTCAGAGTGTCCTTTTAATCTTTTTGGGGAGGGATCTCATGAGCAGGCTACATGTTTCTATTAGCTTTTCTGGCTCTAAACTTGTCGTTTCTGTTCCTGAGTCTGCTCCACTGTCACATTTATCTGATATGACGTTTAACGACTGTTTTCTCTCTTCCACACAGAAATCACCATCCCCATCTTTTGCTTTACTAGATACACTACCACCTTCATTGTGGGCTGATCATAAGAATGACGTGGGTCTCGTGCAGTGTACACCCTATGAGGCTAAGTTAAAACATTTAGACCCTGTGTTCGTTAAACAATATCCTTTGTCTGAAGCTAAATTGCAGGGTGTGGATGGAGTTTTACAATCTCTTCTACAACAGGGGGTAGACAAACCATGTGTAAGTTCATACAACACTCCTGTCAATCCGGTCCCTAAACCGGATGGTTCCTAACGCTTCACACAAGATTTGAGGAAAATAAATGACACCATCCCTGTGGCACCTGTTGTGCCTCAATTCTCACCTCAATTCCATGTTCTCATACTTTCTTTTCTGTTATTGAATTAAGTTCTGCCTTTTTCAGTGTTCCTGTCGAAGAGCAGACACAGCCCCTCCTGTGCCATCTAGCTTCAAAAGGCTTCAAGGTTTCAAAACCCAAGTTGCAGTTCTGTCTTCCCAAGTTGAAGTATCTGGGGTTTGAACTCTCACAAGGCAGAAAAAACTCTCTCAAGACCGTGTACAGGTGCCTCCGGTCCGCAATCTCCCACAAGGACCCAATGCAACGTCTGCTAACGTGGACTCCTGAAATGCTCAAAGTGTATGAGGCTCTGCGGACAGCTTTATGTTCTGCTGCTGCTCTGGGGCTCCCGAACTATGTGAAAGAGTTTCATCTCTATGCCTGCGAGCATGAGGGCACTGCCTCTGCTGTCTTGGCCCAGGAGCATGGGGGGACATGAGACCATGTGCATTCCTGTCTAAAACACTTGATACTGTTGCCCAGGGCTTACCAGCATGTCTCCGGGCTGTGATGGTACAAGATGCTGAGAAAATTGTCCTGTCTCATCCATCTCATTACATTCACCACATCAGGTAAAACAGGTCCTTCAGAATTTACAGACTCAACACATGACGGCACAAAGGAGGTCAGGTTATGAATCTATCTTATGTTCAACCAGTAATCTAGAAATGAAAGCCACCTCCTCATTAGATACGTTAGGTCACGCTCTTGCATGTCTATTTAGAACTCAGGATGCCACACTGCACGACACTCCGCATGATTGCTGTGCTGAAATCATTCACTCTACTAGCATTCTGCCTGATTTAGATTCCACTCCATTAAATAGAGGCGGTTTGCTATTTGTTGATGGCTCTTGTTCAAAGCCACATGATGGTCACTTTCTCTGTGGGTATTCTGTGTGTGCTCTGCCTGATGTTGTTGTTGAAGCTTATTCTTTACCTTTTATGTCTGCACAGGCAACTGATTTTTTTGCTCTAGCTCGTGCGTGTATTCTCTCTGAGGGTAAGGATGTAAGAATTTACACTGAATCACGTTATGCTATTGGCGTTGCCCATGATTTCGGACAAATTTGGCAAACACGTGGCTTTTGCTTTGCAGAGGAGAAACTTATTTCCCACTCTTCACTGGTGCAGGTCGTGCGCGAGTTTCACAGTGTTACACATCGTGCCCGAAGAGGGGTATGGGAAGATATGAATAAACTCTTTTGTGTAGCTAATTCAAAAGGTACAATTGACTTAATCCTATCTAGATGTCTGACCTGCGCTCAAAATAATCCTACTAAAAGCGCAGCTAAACATGAAAATCTTCCAATACCAACTGCACAATTTTCTGAATGGCAAATTGATTTTACACATATGCCGCCACAGGGGCCTTTCAAATATCTCCTGGTGACAGTAGATAAGTTCTCAAGGTGGGTAGAGGCTTTCCCCTGTCAGCGAGAAAATTCTAAGGTTGTTACACGTATTCTGGCCAAAGAAAACTTGCCGAGGTATGGTGTCCCACACGCTATTGACTCAGACAAAGGAACGCCATTTACTTCTAAAATAACACAAGATCTGTGTAAGTACTGTACCTGTCTCTGTCATGGCGCTTTCATTTTCCATATCATCCCCAATGCTCAGGGATATTGGAAAGAACTAATCGAACAATTAAGGATAAGTTGACGTCCATTTATCACCACACGAAATTATTTTGGTCATCCGTTTCCTACACCCTCAAAGAAGGGTAAGCCAGCTATAGGTACAACTAATCTTGATGTGCACATTCCGAGTATTCCGCTGCCCTGATTCAAAACATTATGAACAAATTTCAGCAACTATACCCATCATTTCTAAGCCGACACATCCCTTTAAAGTGGGACATATGGTCCTAATTAAATCATTAAAATCTAAACCATTGGGCGAAAATAAATATGATGGGCCAGCGGAAATAGTCGTAACTACTCGCAAAGGTGTACTAACTGATCTTTTTCCACAGTGGATCCATGCTACCAGGGTGAAGAGATGTCCTCCAGGGGTCAACTACGCTGTGAATGGATAAAAGTGTGTGATACCACTCTGTGTGATACCATTTTCTTTATGTTACAGAGATACAGCTTTTTAACCCTTCCATGAGTTTTTAGAAAGTGCTTTCAATCTCCTGGCTTCTCCCATCATCACTCCATGACGCTCAGCAGTGACCCGACGGACCCTTCTGTGCTGGTTCTTCGGACATCATTAAAGCTGCAGGAGGTAACAGGAAAGACTGTAGAGAACTGAACGACCACCTCTAGTTGAGTACTGGACACACAACCAGTGACCAGTATGGTTGTCATCCTCCTCGTCTTGATCATCTGCCTTGGGACAGGGATACCCGTCCAAGAGCATCCTCATGACAATGAATTCTGAGAAGTGACTGAGGGTCTGGCCCAGGCCAGGCAACATACTAATAGTGATCACTCGGTTAGCCCGGCTTCTAGAGAAAGATTGATATTCATATATGAGTTGTTTATCCATTATAAGTTTATCATGGATAAAAGAGGGGAATTGTGAGAATAGTTGCATTAAACAATCTTTTCTGGTAATGTTATAGACTGTCTGTAAAGAGCACATTGTTCTTTGTCTCTCTCTCACATACACACACAGAGACATACACCAACACCACCCCCCCCACACACACACACACACAGACAGACACAGACACACTCTTGTCCCTACCATAATTAGCCTTACCACAGATGGCCCTGCCATAATTATTCTTTATGTTACCAACCATGGGAACTAAGGGAAGTATAGGTTCACTTCCCTGATAAGATATGACTTCATTGGCGTAACTGAGAGGTCATCTAAACAGAGATGTACACACATACCAACACACACAACCACTACACCCTCCCTCTTCTTGTATGACTATATATTCCTGCTTTTCCTAATAAACTTTGGAAGTTCTCTTTGAAAGACTGACTTGTGTGTGTTTCATTGAGACTTCCCCAAGGGGACAGAAACCGAGCAGAGGAACGAGAGGCTGAATTTTAGGTTATCCTGAAAGAGGGTTAACCTGTCGAAGCGACGGATGAGAATTCCTTACATACAGTAACGAAGTATTTTTCTCCTTTACTTCCCACCTCTGCTAGTTACTATGCCAATATGTATAATTTGCTCTGAAAGAACAGTATCAACAGCTCATTGGTTCTATGTCGGACGCGTCCGAAAGAAACAGTTCTCAGTTCTGTACTGATCATTCACGCATGTGCAGTGTCAACAGCTTGAGCGCACAGTTCTCTCAGCACAACATGTCTCAGTTCAGTGTACAGGAGTTACATATACTTTGGGATATTACTGTAGTTTATATAGAGTCGGTGGGGCTGTCAGGCATGACCGAAAGTGAGTAACTTTAGTAACTTGTGGTTAGAAGAAGAAGCAAACTGTTCAGAACGAATCAGTCCGATTCGTTGTGAACAGTTTGCTTCTTCTTCTAACCACAAGTTACTAAAGTAACTAAAGTACTAACGATTCGTTCGCGAACTGGCCATAACTGCTAAATTGATCTTGATGTCATTTACAAGACTGATGCTAATACTGTGTGATTTTCTGCAGTCTTGTTCCTGCTTACTTCTTATTTCTCTAAGATGAATTTTTTGCTCCATTTATGTGAGGCAGAAACAATGTTTGTTTGTTTACCATGTGGTCTGATTTTGTTGAATTCCTCCTCACAGATTTCCTCGACTCGTTTTTTCAGATCTGAGAGAGATTTCCTCACTCCATCAAATGAGAGATGTTGATTGACAATGAAGCTGAGTGAGTCGTCACATCCAGGAGAAACATAGAGAGACGGGAACCTCTACAGAGAGGAAACGAAAAGTGGAAGAAGGAGAAAAGTGGACGAGAGGAACGAATGAATCTCAGACTGAATCAGAACAAAGACACACTTGTGATCTCAGACAGGAACATTTGTGAACTTTGTAAGGAACAGCGCCCTCTGTAGATCAGACAGTGAGTGTTACCTGGAGGAAGTGGATGTCATCGTGTGTGTGTGAAAGCTGCTCCATCTCAGTGACTCTCCTCTTAAGATCAGCAATCTCCTGCTCCAGTTGATTCAGGAGTCGTTCAGCTCGACTCACTTCAGATTTCTCCTGAGCTCTGATCAGCTCCGTCACCTCCGAGCGCTTTTTCTCCATGGAGGTGATCAGCTCAGTAAAGATCATCTCACTGTCATCTACTGCTGCATGTGAACATGTCTGTTAGAAAACACAAACACACACACACACACACACACACACACACACACACACACACACACACACACACACACACACACAGATCTGAGATAAACTCTTTCTATTACAGTGACTCTATAATGTGTGTGTTTATGTGAATCTCTCAGTTTCCTCCTCACCTTAATAATGTCCACAGTCTGTTTCAGCTCCTGCACCTTCTTCTGCTTCTCCTGGATCTTCTGCTGGGATTTTATCTGATCCTCCTTTAACTCATTCTTTAACAGAGTTTTCACATGGTCTTTGTAAACTTTAGGTATAAAATGCTCGAAGAATCTTGTTACACCGTTGGCTGTTTAAAGTGCACTGACTGGTCTGAGCTTCTCACACTTCATACCAGAAGAACCTTTGACTTTAAAAATAAATCCACTTCACACTGAATGACAGTAGTATAACTCAATAGAAAATAGATTTAAAATACAATTTGTAAAATCTGACTTAGAAAAGAATAATGTTGTCCAGTTCTCACCTGTTTTTTAGTTCTTTCTGCTTTAGCTGAAACTGTATCATGACCTTTGTGTTTTTCCATCATACACAAGTAACAGATGAGGCTTTGGTCAGTACGACAGTAGATCTCCATCAGTTTGTCATGTTCAGAGCAGATCATCTCTTGGAGCTCTGCACAGGCTTCAACTAACTTGTGCTTCTTAAAGGCAAGAGACTGATAGTGAGGTTTAAGATGATCTTTACAAAAGGAGGCCTGACAAACCAGACAGGAATTAACAGCTTTGCGTTTTCTCCCTGTGCAGGAATCACACTCCACATCTCTAGGTCCAGAGTAACAGTGAGCAGAAGCAGCTTGGAGTTCAGTCTTCTTCAGTTTCTCCACCACTTCAGCCAGCATGTTGTTCCTGCCTAGAACAGGTCTTGGAGTGAAAGTCTCTCTACACTGAGGACAGCTGTAGACTCCCATTACATCCTCCTGATCCCAGCAGCCATTAATACACATCTTACAGAAACTGTGACCACAATGTAGAGTCACTGGAACCCTCAGGAGATCCAGACACACTGTACAGCTGAACTGATCCTGATCACTGGTTTCTGCCATTTTCTTGAACTCACAGAGAAAGAGAGAGAGAGAGAGAGAGAGAGAGAGAGAGAGAGAGAGAGAGAGAGAGAGAGAGAGAGAGAGAGAGAGAGTTCTATAAGTTTTGTTTTCTCTGTAATGAACTGGTTCAGTGTGTTATTGTGTAACAGAGAGAGGAGGTGTGGCTTTACAGAGTGATGGTCCTCCCCCCTCCTTTTACAACAAAGTGGTTCAGCCCAGGTAACCATACCTGCTGTATGGCCTGTTTTAGCGGCCTTTTCCGTCTTTCTCCTGAACGAAAGAGGTATGCTGTGTTCCATGCTACAGATCAGCTGTTAGTATAGGTTGAAAATAATGCAGACACAGAAATACACAATGTTTAAATTGTTCTTATTTATTTTGTTAGATATTCACAGATGTAAGATCAAAAATATTTAACATATGTTTAATTGTTGTGGATTGTCTATGCAGACCCAAGCCAGTGACCTCCTGTCTTTCTTCACTCATTCCAAACACAACGCAGACCACAGAAGCATACGGTTACACTAACTGTTAGCCAAGTTATTACAAGTGACTCAAATCAATAAAATCTGCTTGTGTAATTTGGTGGTTAGTTCTGGATCTTTTTCCAAAAGAGAAAGAACAAAAATTAGGATAAATGAGGATACAGCTTAGACAGTATTTTATCTCTCAAAGTTTCAGTCTATTCCGGTGGATCTACACCAGTCTAGCAAGATCTGAAGCTTCTAGAAAACAGAATGAAGGCAGACTCACAACATGTTCCAAAATCATTTTATATATAAGTCTGCTTTCAGCTTTCTCAATAAGAAAGGAAAAAGGGGTTTCAGTTGTGTTAGCGAGAGGAATGGAGACTGTTCATGGGAAACCCTGTGACATCAAACTTTTATGCTGAAATTGCTGCAGTGAAGGAGTTGGGACTTGTCTCTGTGTTAGGAGTCTACAGGTTTATACATGCAGCTATTTTATTTTTATCCACAAGTGATATGGATGCTAATGGTGGTTTGAAACCAAGGGAACTGTAAGGACAAAACAGTTTACACAGGATTGGGGTGAGCTCCAACACACACACAACATTACTGGTTGAGAAAAACAAAAACATTACTGGTTGGTTTGTTTTAAAACTATAAGTGGAGTCAAACTTTTTTAAGAATTCTAAGCACTGTTTAATAATAAATGTTTTACACCATGTTCAGTATATGTCTGGATGTTAGGTTAAGCTAAAGGACAGTAGGTGAAGTGAGTAATGAGCTACAGTTGTCATCACATAATGCATGGGAGTTTGAGCTCACATGAGCAGCATAGCTACAGTGGTGTGAAAAAGTGTTGGCCCCCTTACTGATTTTTTATAATTTTGCACATTTGTCACACTTTAATGTTTCACATCATCAAACAAACTTAAATAGGACATCAAAGATAACAAGTAAACAACATGCAGTTTGTAAATGAAGGTTTTTATTATTAATGGAAAAAAAAAATCCAAACCCACATGGCCCTGTGTGAAAGTGTTTGCCCCCCCTGTTAAAACATAACAACTTGTAACTGCTGCTATAATATAATTTTATTTGGTTACCTTTCAATAACAATTTTCATTGAATATAAGCAGTGTCTGTTCTTTAGACTTTTATGTATTATTCAATTTATGTTGTGGGACTTTTATTTTGACGCCTCGTTGTAAGAGTGTGCTCAAATGCTTAATTGACGCGAGACTTCTAGTCATTATGGGCTAGCGGCAAGGATGGACATTTTGTATTCTTACGATGAAAAGTTTGTTCCAGTCAAAAAGGACTTGAATGGTCATAAGGAAGAATTAAAGTCTATTTCTCTTTCTCATAGCATGCAGCCAACGAGGTATTTGCTTTATTTTCTGTATTATATGTCTGTAAAATGTCACTTTGCATTTGATTTCATTTTTTGTCAAGTTAATGTGATTACTTTATTTTGTTATTAATATTGTTTAGTTTTCACGGTGGATTTGGAGACCAGTCCACAAATAAATCAGTTTTTGGAGAACCACTTGTGTCTGTGTGTGCTTGGAGGGAGTTACACTGTGGTTTATTACACCTGAGTTTAATTTCTCTAGCCACACCCAGACCTGATTACTGCCACACTTGTTTACAATCAAGAGATCACTTAAATAAGACTTGACTGACAAAGTGAAGTAGACCAAAAGATTCTCAAAAGCTACACATCATGCAGAGATCCAAAGAAATTCAGGAACAAATGAGAGAAATTAACTAAGATCTATCAGTCTGGAAAAGGTTATAAAGCCATTTCTAAATCTTTAGGACTTCAGCGAACTGGTGAAAACATAGAACAGCGGTAAACCTACCCAGAAGTTGCCGGCCGACCAAAATTTAGCCCAAGAGAGCGGAGCGACGACTCATCCAAGATGTCACAAAAGACCCCATAACAACGTCCAAAGAACTGCAGGCCTCACTTGCCTCAGATAAGGTCAGTGTTCATGACTCCACCATAAGAAAGAGGCTGTTCAAAAATGGCCTGCATGGCAGAGCTCCAAGACGAAAACCACTGCTGAGCATAAAAGAAAACATAAAGTCTCGTCTCAGATTTGCCAGAAAACATCTTGAAGATCCCCAAGACCTACTCTGTGGAATGACGAGACAAAAGTTGGACTTTTTGGAAGGTGTGTGTCCCATTACATCTGGCGTAAAAGTAACACCGCATTTCAGAAAAAGAACATCATACCAACCATACCAAATGGAACCATGAATTCTGCTATCTACCAAAAAATCCTGAAGGACAATATGCAGCCATCTGTTTGTGACCTCAAGCTGAAGCAAACTTGGGTTATGTATGAGGAAGAAACCTTGAAAGGAACTAGACACAGAAGGGACTCCATCCTCATTTAGGTGACACTGTATAATAATGTAAATGTAAATAATGTCATTTTTACAATGGTTTATAATAGTGCAACTGAGAGCTCCTGAGGAAATAATGGGTCAGTGCAAACTCTGAGATCACCATGGACCCAACAATAAATATAGCGTTCAGCGTCAATTCAGGCATGCCACATAGTCAAGCTCGGCTAACAGCTGATGTCAATTTTCTAACCCCACCCATCAGCTGATCTGATTCCTAAGCGCGCTATTGGTCCATTTCAAACAGGGCACCCTATTTAAATGCTTTTTTCAGTCTGTCTGCTTGGCCGTTTCCTCTGCATTGCTGCTGCTGCGAGTTAAATTTGGTGGCTATTAGAGATTAAACCGCAAGCTATCTCCTTTCGTGTTCGCGATATGGCACTATAAGAGGTCGTGATTATTAGTATACTCGAGCTGAAGGGGATGTTTTGAAGACGCTTTGAACTTACGGTAAACCGATATGGCATGCATGTTCGTGTCTAATGGTGCGTTTGTTGAGCCGGAAGCGACCGGGCTGGCATGTTGTACAGTCTGTTATGCTAGGCAGGATACGCCTTGCTAGGCTATGTTGCATTATGCTAGGCCAGGTTAGGTTACGTTACGCTATGTTATGACTCGCTAGGCTGTTATGATACGCTATGCTATGCCTCACTAGGCTATGTTAGGTGAAAGTGACGTGACGTATGGCTAAGTATGGTGAACCATACTCAGAATTCGTTCTCTGCATTTGACCCATCCAAAGTGCACACACACAGCAGTGAACACACACTCACCCTGAACACACACCCGGAGCAGTGGCAGCCATTAATGCTGCGGCGCCCGGGGAGCATTTGGGGGGTTCGGTGCCTTGTTCAAGGGCACCTCAATCGTGGCCAGCCCAAGACACGAACCCACAACCTTAGGATTACAAGTCAGACTCTCTAACCATTAGGCCACAACTTGTTATGCTATGCCTCACTAGGCTATGTTAGGTTACATTATGCTATGCCCTGCTAGGCTGTGTTACATTATGCTATACCTCGCTAGGCTATGTTGGGTTACAGTATGCTATGCCCTGCTAGGCTGTGTTACATTATGCTATACCTCGCTAGGCCAGGTTAGGTTACGTTGCCCTATGTTATGCCTCGCTAGGCTGTTATGATACGTTATGCTATGCCTCACTAGGCTATGTTGGGTTATGTTGTGCCATGCCTTGCTAGGCTATGTTAGGTTACGTTATGTCCTGCTAGGCTATGTTACATTACGTTATGCTATGCCTCGCTAGGCTATGTTAGGTTACTTTATGCTATGCCCTGCTAGGCCATGTTACGTTATACTATGCCTCACCAGGCTATGTTAAATTACGGTATGCTATGCCTTGCTAGGTTATGTTATGCCCTGCTAGGCTAGGTTACGTTATGTTATGCTATGTCTCACTGGGCCATGTTAGGTTATGTTATGTTATGCTATGTCTCACTGGGCCATGTTAGGTTACGTTATGCTATCCCTTGCTAGGCTATGTTACATTATGCTATGCCTCACCAGGCTATGTTAGGTTCCGTTATGCTATGCCCTGCTATGTTAGGTTCCATTATGCTGTGCTCTGCCAAGCTATGTTAGGTTCCGCTATGCTATGCCCTGCGAAGCTACGTTAGGTTCCATTATGCTATGCCCTGCTAAGATGTGTTAGGTTCCGTTATGCTATGCCCTGCTAAGCTACGATAGGTTACGTTATGCTATGCCCTGCTAAGCTATGTTATGTTACGCTATGTTAGGCCTCGTTGGCTGTTATGATACATTATGCTATGCCTTTCTAGGCTGTGTTATGGTGCTTGGTGCTGTGCCTTGCTGGGCTTGTTTTGTTGCGTTGTGCTGTGCCTTGCTAGGCCGTGTTAGGTTACGTTACGCTATGTTGTGCCTCACTAGGCTGTTGTGATACGTCGGGCTGTGCCTCGATAGGCTGTTGTGATACATTGTGCTGTGCCTTGCTAGGCGATGTTAGGTTACGTTGCGCTATATTATGCCTCACTAGGCTGTTATGATGCGTTATGCTATGCCTCGCTAGGTTGTGTTATGGTGTGCTGTGCCTTGCTGCGCTATGTTGTGTTGCATTGCTAGGCCGTGTTAGGTAACGTTACCATATGTTGTGCCTTGCTAGACTGTTGTGATGCGTTATGCTATGCCTCGCTAGGCTGTGTTGTGATACGTTGTGCTATGCTTCGCTGGGCTGTGTTATGGTACAGTATATTGTGCTGTGCCTCGCTAGGCTATGTTGTGTTGCGTTGCGTTATGCTAGGCCATGTTAGGTTACGTTGCACTGTGTACCTCGCTAGGCTGTTGTGATGCGTTGTGCTGTGCTTCGCTAGGCTGTTATGATGCGTTAGGCCATGCCTGCTAGGCGTTTACGTTGTGCTGTGCCTCACTAGGCTGTTGTTATGCATTAGGCCGTGCTCTGCTAGGCATTTTGTTACGTTATGCTGTGCCACGCTTGGCTATTATGTGTTGTGCCGTGCCTTCCTGGGCTGTGTTTGTTACATTGTGCTGTGCCCTGCTGGGCTGTGTTGGGTTGCGCTGTGCTATGTTGTGTTGTGTGGTGCTGTTGTAATGCGTTGTGCTGTGCCTCACTGGGCTGTAGTGATACGTTATGCGATGCCTTGCTAGGCGTTGTTTTGCATTGTGCTGTGCCTTGCTGGGCTGTTTTGCGATACGTTATGCGATGCCTTGCTGGGCTGTGTTGCGTTACGTTATGATATGCCTTGCTGGGCTGTATCGGGTTGCGTAACGCTGGGTTATGCCTTGTTGGGCTGTGCTTCGCTGGGCTGTTGTAATGCCTTATGCCATGCATTGCTGGGCATTATGTTGCATTGTGCCAGGACTCTCTAGGCCGTTATGATGTCTTATGCCATGCCTTGCTAGGCGTTGTTACGTTATACGATGCCTCGCTAGGCTATGGTATGTTGTGCTATGCCCTACTAGGCAGTTATGATATGATATGCCATGACTTGCTAGGCGTTATGTTGCATCATGCTGTGCCTTGCTAGGCTGTTGTGATGTGATATGTTATGCCATGCCTCGCTAGGCTGTTATGATACGTTATGCAGGAAATATTTACTGGCAAATGGTTTAACTTCTTAACTTGACATGGTTCAATTTTAGCCAGCAATGAAAAATGAAAAGCTTGATTCAATTTCTCTCCTCTCTGTAGCAGTGTCCAGCGAAAGATAGTGACCTTTGGATTGATAATCAATGGCTCCTGGCCCTGCTTGTATTGTTTCTGTTCGTTACATATAAATAAATAAATAAATAAATAAATAAAGTAAATGTTCCAAAGCTGGAAAGGCCCCGAGAAGCATCCTAAATGCTGCTTCTTCAATTATTTAATAGCTGGACTTATCCAAGGTTTTCGCAGGAGTGTTTGGTTGACTACTCATTAGTTTGCCTATAATTTGCTTTCTGCCGTTAAAGAACCTGAAATTGTTGGAAAAGGAAGTTAAGACTGGATTTCTTGTTGGGTCTTTTGGAAGTCTCGGGTTGTTGGATGGATCCTAGAGGGATGGCTACTCGGGATATTCAGGGAGGAGGCACTTGGTTCTCGTGTTCTGTTTGTGATTGAGCTAGCTCTGCTGCTGCTACACTAGCTCTCCTTTTCTGCTGCTGCTAGCTCTCCTCCTCTGCTGCTGTCCCTAAGGTAGCTGAACCAGGAGTGGAACGTTAAAGGTTCTGGTTGCTCCTTGGGAGATTGTCCCCCCACGAAGCTGCTGCTGTTCCCTGACTAGCTTTCATGGAGCTCATGAAAAGGATGGGGAATTCAGAACAGAGCCATACCGCCAAATGTAAATTTCATAAGCTTGCAAATAAAAAATGTAAATATTTCAAAGAATTGTCTTTATTTTGACTCAAGTGGTCCTGACTGAATTCCTTCCTTTGAAAGTCTTCAAATGATCTCTGATAATGTCTAGACCATACAGCTGACTGACACAACAATGGTTTAAAGAAGGCTCCATCCACAACAATTCATGAGTCACTGGCTGACCATGCAGATCAGTCCCTGGCAGAGTGACCACCGGGTGACAAGACTCCAACCAGTGGTAAAACATCAGAATTGATGAAGTAGCTCAGTAAGAAGAGACGATCAGACTAGCAACTTGGAACACTGGGAGATTGGGAGTGGCATATATAGCTCGACAGAGAGAGAAAGAAAGAAAAAAAATGTTACGTATAGTTGTAATCAGGTGATGGACAATATGTGCAAAGTGCAGAGAAGAGACTAAAGCAAGACTAACTATGACCTTCCCTAGGAAGTAGTAAACACCACCTCGCCCCCCCAACCTCTTTGCCGTGACTGTAAATAGTATAATTTGTCTATAAAATTGTTATAAGTACACTTCTGCATAACATTGTACACTTATTAACATTAAAGAAATATAGATCAACTTACAACAAAGAATAACTTTATTAACATTGTTTTTAGTCTGTAACAGAAATGACTTGAAGTGCATCAATTTGCTTGAAATTAAAAAAGAAATTGCAATCCTTATTTAAACTGTAAAATTTTTTGACCATTTGATACTGAAAAATAAAATTAAATATAATCAATGAATAATAATAAATTCAAATTGATCAGCTACATTAACTCAGGACGCAATATATAAAACACTTTGACCTACAAAACAAAAATTTAAAAAACAAATTGAAAACTAGATTTGTAAAGTTTGTCGTGTCAAACTTTGATGTTGGCTTTGACTGTGCAAGAATTTGCAAAGGCCGGTGCTTTTTGGAAGCAAGTGGACATAAGTCGACATAAGGATCAGTGTTACTTTTGGAGGCAAGTGGACAGAAAGATTGTGAAAGCTACTGGACCACTTGGGTGCCAATACTTTTGGAGGCAAGCGGACATGAGCATGTGACGTGATCGGAATACCCGTGAGGCAGTTCCCCTCATTGTGCTGAGTGTTTAGATATGTCACATGTCCATGTTGTGCAAATTTTTTATTTCGTTTATGTGGGGGCGGGGCTACACGTGATGTCACCAGAATTCCCGTTGGGGTGCCAATACTTTTGGCGAAAAGTGGCTACTGGGGGTTTGGACAATTCGTTTGGACAATTCGACAAAACACAGAACAGAAGCCATGCCTGAGCTCTGTGCATGCTGCATGTGTGAGAGCTTAGAGGAATTTTTAGAATTCCCCATTCAAGTCTATGGGATGTTCGATCGCCGACTACGGGAAAACCGAAAATTCCATTGGAACTCCGAAATAAAAACTTTGTCCGAGTTCGGTGTAAATCGCTCGAAAACTTGCCGAGTTATAAAGCTCTTGTGGCTGCGGTTCAGTTGTATCAAGCTCAGTTACTGAACAGCTTGAGGAGTCAGCGATACAAACAGTATTCAACACACATGCAGGAAGTGAACTTCAACAAGAAGCTTTGGGACTCTTTGTGTCCTTTAAAGAGCCATTTGTTGTAGTTTCAGCATCATACAGACAGGACAGTGTCATAAAAGAAAAATTCAATTTTGTGGAAGCAGAAGAGGTTTCGGTCGGATTAGCAGTTTGTTGTCAGAAAAGAGAAAACTGAAGAGACCTCACAATAAAAAACAAATGTTTCCATTATATTCCCCTGAGAAAGAGTTTAGAACAATTATTGTCTCATCCAAAAATCTTTGCCATGATAAATGTTGGATCTCAAAAATGCAGCAGTGGATATTTTTATGACATCATAGATGGCAAACTAATGCTTTCACACCCTTTATTTTCATCTAGACCAGGGGTATTCAATTAAAATTCAAAGAGGTCCAGTTACTAAAATGTCCTCCCAGCAAAGGTCCGAATCTTATATTGTCACTTAAAATAGTACCCTCATGTTAATAAAATCAATAACACACATACATTTCTATATCATTTATTGTTAAATTTCAAGTGTTTTTAAAGTCTGAACTTGTCTGGCACTTAAATGGAAAACAATCCTGTAGTTGTCTTTACTACATGTCAAGTAACAGACAACAGACACTGAATTTCTTCTGAATAAAATAAATAAAAAGTGCAAACACGGCTTTGAGCAGCCTGAACTTAGGGCCTATATTTCAAGTAATGTAAAACATTCAGAATCTTTAGAATAAAATAAAAGAGCTTTTAATCTTTAAGAAAAAAATTAAACAAAAGACTTTTTACACATTAACTATACCTGGTTGCACGCCTGTCTGAACTTTCATAAACCAATATAAGTCATCAATAAACAATAATAAAACAAACTTCACATCAAGAGCAAAAAAGAAAAGAAAAAGAAAAAATAAGGTAAAAACAAAAAATACAAAATATACAGATTATTTAAAGAGGTATTTAAAATACATATAAAGTAAAGATATAAAAAAAGAAAGAGAGGGAAATCTATGAAGTACTTCCCCTGAATCCCCATTTGGCTCTACTTTGGGAGAGTTCATCTATGTCGCCGTTTATTACGCAGGTTTATTTGTCAAGCTGCTGTCTTTGTTTCATGCTCTAGCTACACTTTTTTTTTGAGGTTAGAAACTTTTCATATCATGTATAATAAATCCATCCTAAGAGTGCATACAGTTAAATAGTCTGTTTGAAAGTATTTCTTATTTCTAGAAACATCCTACATTCAGCATTCATTACTGTTCCAGTTTCTGCACACAAAATGACCAGTGTAGCTCAGGGACAAATTAAATCTCACACCTCAGTTAGAATTTTACTGAAATAAATAAATGAAGGAAAAAAGGCAGTCATTACAGTGGACAAATTATACATAGACAGACAACTATATCGCGATAAGGACATTACTCCCTGGCTTTTCTGAACACTTCACTTTCATTCCTGAGTCAATAACTGCCATAATCACTAAAACATGTCATCTATCACTTTTGTAACCTGGAACGTTCGTGGATTTGGTTCTCAGACAAAGAAAGGTCAAAGTTTTTAATCATTTGAATAAACTACAAGCCGACATATGTCTCCTGCAAGAAACACATCTATCGGAATCAGATTATAACAAAATTACATCATCAAATTACAGTCACTTATTCTCGGCTCACTACAACACAAAACAAAGAGGAGTATGCATTCTAATAAATAAAAAAATCTCTTTTGTTCATAACACCACTATTACAGACCCTGAAGGACGTTTCATTATTATAAACATCTCCATTAATAATAGCCTGGTCACAATTGGCAACTTGTATGGCCCAAACACAGATGACCCATCCTTTTTCCAGACCTTTTTCTCTTCAATTTCAAATGTTTCTAATTGTCCAGTTATAATTGCAGGTGATTTCAATACAGTTCTAGATCCAACAATAGATAGATGTAATAGTTTAGGCAATAAACGCATTTGGAAATCTGCAGAAACCATAAAACAGTTCATGAGGGATTTTGGTCTTGGCGATAGTTGGCGTCTACAGCATCCTAACTGTAAAGAATACTCATTTTTCTCACCAGTACACCACTCATATTCCCACATTGACTTCTTTCTTACCAGTAATTCTATCATATCAAATATTTCTGAATCAAAGATTCATCCAATAGCCATCAGTGATCATGCCCCGGTAACATTAAAATGGAACACAACTAGTCAACATAAACCCACTACCAGATGGCGATTTAACATATCTCTTCTGAAAGATCATGATTTTGACAGTTATTTCAAAAGAGAGTGGGCATGTTTTCTAGAGATGAATGACTCCCCGGAAACATCTCCATCTCTTCTGTGGGAAACAGGAAAAGCAGTACTAAGAGGAAAAATAATTTCATTTGCAGTTTACAAAAAAAGGAAAGAAAAGGATGAACAAGTAGAATTGGAACAAAAAATTAAACAACTAGAAGACATTAACATAAACTAGAACGGGACATTTCCTAAAGAAAATGTGAATGTGCTTTCATGTGACGTCAGTTCCCCTCATCGTGCTGAGTGTTTTGATATACGACATGTCCATGTTGTGCTAAATTTTTGATTTCGCTTATTTTGGGGGCGGGGCTACACGTGACGTCAGTTCCCCTCATCGTGCTGAGTGTTTTATGTTGTGTAACTGAGATATGGCTTCTTTATATTGCAATATGGTTCGTAAGGTGCACTACATGGTTGCTAGGGTATGGCTGCACAGTTACTATGGTTATATTTGCAGACTAGTTTCTCACCTGCAACAAAAGAGCACACCTGAAAATCCATTTATCTTTTCCTGAAACAAGCGCCATGAAGATCTTGAACTAAAGCATCAATCAGTGATTTTACTGGGAAAAAATATAATCACGTTACAATAAGGATCATTAGTTCAAATGTAATGTATTAACTAACATTTACTAGCCATGAGCAATAAATTATTGTATTTAGTAATCTTTGTTAAAATAAAGTTTATTCCTTGTTCATGTTAGTTCACAGTATATTAAGTAATGTTAACACGGTGTTAATAATGTATTAGTAAATGTTGAAATTAACATGAACAAAATGAATAAATGCTGTAGAAGTGCAGTTCATTATTAGTTCATGTTAAGTAATGTGGTAACTAATGTCAACTAATGAACCTTTATTATAAAGTTTTAGAAAAAAAAAAACTGTCCAAAGGGGGATTCGAACCCCGAATGTCTGCATGCTAAACGGATTCGCTTTCCACTAGGCCATCCAGGAACACGAGAAAGCCTTTGCGGTTTTATGTATTAATTAACTAATGTGAAGAATGGCGCATCTAACAATACCCAAGCTTTATTATATTACAATCATTCTTATCATTCTTTGTGATATACGTGTCATATCATGTCAAAAAGTAATTATGTAATGTGAGGAGACAAAGAAAAAATGCGCTTAATTTTAATTAATGGGTGGCTCTTAAAAGAGCCGTTGCTGTTCTTAAAAGGACATTAGTTTAAAGTGAAATAAAAAACTTATAAAAACTACACTGATAGTTGAAAACAACAAAAAGTTATACAAATGGCAGAAACAACAACATATGTGACCGCCGTGCTGTCCAAGGCACGCCACCAACTCGTTTTAAGCATTAAATACACAGTTAAATGTTATATTGTTTGAAAGCTTAGACTCTCGGGATTTTATTAAGCCCACAAACAAAGCATAATATTATTTATAGCCATCATACTAATTTAATCCAAGTTGATAGTCACCGGAAATAGGCGGCGCTTACCTTTCTTCACTGGGGTAATATTTTCCAAAACAAATGCTTGTAAAAAATCCCCAAGAGTCTAAGGAACTGGAATATGTAAGCCTTTTAATCCAAAACGCTTTAATCCAAAATGCGTTTCTGACCGAAACACACAGCACTTCCGTCCTTTGTTTCGGCTCTCACTTGTCCTAGGAGGCTTAAAAAACTACACTGAGCCGTCAAACGAAAATCATGAAAATAGGGGGCGATCCCACAATATATATATATATATATGAAATGAAACTGAAGCTCACTGTGAAATATAGCAACAAGCTTTAATAAAGACCTTTACACAGATTCACTGGTGTCTGCTGCCCTCTTTTGGATGTTAGCACATCTACAGAGAGATTCCCCATTCAAGTCTATGGGGAAAAAACACCCCTTTGAATTTCCATACTGGGAATTCTGGAATTCTGATCGCTTACAAAATGGATAGCACACCTCTCCTCAATGAGCCGGTCGATTTGACACCTCATTTATGGGTCTAGGACAAAAGCTGCAGGACAAGTTACGTGCCGAAAAAGTGTCTGGAATAATAATAATAATAATAATAATAATAATAATAATAATAATAATAATAATAATATGCAAGAGAATAAGAATGTGCTTTAGCAAGCACATTAATAACCCAACAGAAGAAACTCAGGATTCATTAAGAAAATATAAACTCAAATTGAACGAATTAATCAATAAACATACACAATTCCTAATTCATAGGCTACGACAAGAAAACTTCCATCATAATAACAAATCTGGTAAATATTTGGCAAATCAAATCAAACAAAATAAGGAAAAAGCTACAATACCAGTGATTGTAGACACAGCAGGGAAATCCACCAACTCACCAGAAGAAATAAATCAAATCTTTCAAAACTTTTACAGTAAATTATATTCCTCCAATAAAGACCCAGATCAGAAAGACATTGACTCATTCCTCAACAATATCAACCAACCTCAACTCAGTAAACATCAAATAAATACTCTTGAATCTCCCTTATCAGAATATGAACTTTTTAATGCCCTCAAACTCAAGCCAAACAACAAAGCACCAGGCCCCGATGGATTCCCTGCTGAGTTCTACAAACACTTTTGGTCCATTTTATCACCACTTTTTATCCGTATGATTACTGAATCGAAACAAAAATCAAAACTCCCAGATACTATGAACACCGCCACAATTTCACTCCTCCTTAAACCAAATAAAGACCCAACATTACCATCAAGTTATCGCCCGATTTCCCTAATTAATGTAGACATTCAAATCATCGCTAAAGCACTAGCTCATAGAATAGAAAAAGTCACACCATCTATAATCCATTCAGATCAAACCGGTTTCATCAAAGGTAGACTTTCATCCAACAACACACGCAGACTTTTTAACTTGATGCATTATTCATCAACTCAAAAAACCAAAACCATCATAGTTACTCTCGATGCAGAAAAAGCTTTTGACAAGGTCAATTGGAAATTCCTGTTTTCCACATTAGAGAGGTTTGGTTTTGGGGAGTCATTCATTAATTGGATCAAAATGCTGTATACATCACCCTCAGCCACTGTCATCACCAATGGACTAACATCACATATCTTCATGCTGCAACGGGGGACTAGACAAGGATGCCCACTCTCCCCTTCATTATTTACCATTTTCATTGAACCATTAGCAGCAGCTATCCGTCAAAACAGCTACATTAAAGGAATTCAAACACTAAACATGCACCACAAAATTAGTCTTTACGCTGATGATATATTACTATATTTACAAGACCCCTCACCATCATTACAAGAAGCGATTAAACTCATTGATTCATTCTCAAATATCTCTGAATACTCCATCAACTGGAGTAAATCAGCCATACTTTCATTACATTCTAACAGTTTGGATGTGACATCCCAGACATCACCTATCCCTTTGTGCACTAACTATATCACATACTTGGGCATTAATGTTTCCCCCAGGCTGTCAGAGCTGTTTGGACTCAATTTTACTCCATTACTTAAAACAATAAATGATGACCTTCACCGCTGGATGAATTTACCACTATCCATTATGGGCAGAATATCAGTAATTAAAATGACTATACTCCCTAAATTAAACTAATGACTCCAGCACTACCCACCCTCACCCGGTTTAAATCACTAGATTCAATCGTCACTAAATTCTACTGGAAAAATAAGACTCCAAGAATTAAATTGACTACACTACAGAAACCAAAAACACAAGGAGGACTGGAAGCACCACATTTCTACCACTACTTTTTGGCCAATCAGCTCCAAAACATATACAAATGGATTCATCTTAACCCATCAGAAAGCACATGGCTAGATGTTGAACAGTCAATTTGTAAAGAGATTAACATTTCAGAATTACCTTTCTATAGTCAGGCAATCAAAAAGCACCACTGTTTTAAATCACCAACAATAGCCACAGCTCTGACAGCCTGGTGGAAATTTCATCAAATCACAAACACCCCTCTTGTATCATCTAAATACACCCCGATCTGGAATAACCCAGATTTTATAGTAAATAAGAAGCCACTCAACTTACGCGCAGGGGTAGATAAGGGCATCACACAACTTCAACACATCGTCCTTAATAACAACTTGACACCATTTTCCCACTTGGTCCAGAAATACGGCATTGGGAGTAATTGTTTTTTGGAATATTTACAAATCAAATCATCCATTCAATCAAAAATTGACACTCAGAGAATTAATCTAGACCTTTCGCCTCCAATTTCAGAACTAATTAATATAACCTCCCCCCAAAAAAAATTACTCTCCAAAATATATAAAATAATATCCAAATCAGACAACACATTAAGCCTACCCAATGCTAAATGGGAATCAGACTTATCTATTGCTCCCAATGCCGATTTCTGGACACAAATCTGCAAAAATATCTACTTCATGACAAAAAACGCCAACTTACAACTTATACAGTATAAAGTACTTCATAGATTTCACCTAACTGGACAGAAATTATTTAAAATGGGTTTTACTTCAGAAACATGCTCACATTGCACACAAAACACCCCAGACACATATTTACACGCTATTTGGCAACGCACTGTGGTTAAAACATTCTGGGAAAACGTTATGGACTCACTATCCGACCTTATGGGTTGTCACATCCCGCTGTCTCCCTCCCTCTGTATATTAGGTGACATATCCATAATCACTTTAAACAGTACAAACAGTCAATTACTCCTAGTGGCTCTAACTATCGCCAAGAAAACTATCCTCATGAACTGGAAATCGAGGAACGCCATACACATTACAACTTGGAAAAATTTACTAATAGAGTACATCTCCATGGAAAACTTGTCTACCTCCACTCAAAATAATACATCAGAATTGCACCCGTCTTGGTTATCTCTCTTTACCTTCAAACAGTCATGAATCCACTGACCTTCTTTGTCTGAAGCCATCCTCAATGATACACCATCAATAATCACATCAATAATCACACATGATTGGGAGGAGGGAGGGTCAGGAAGAGGCAGCAACACAGACTAATAAATACAAATGAAATACTTATATTTAAAACTCTCTCTCTCTCTCTCTCTCTCTCTCTCTCTCTCTCTCTCTCTGTCTCTCTCGCCATATTTATTGCACAAAAAACAAACAAACAAAAAACGTATACACACACACACACACACACACACACACACACACACACACACACACACACACACACACAAACAGGTTAAGCGTGGCATGTGCGGGACGGCTGGGGATGGGGATGGATTTTGGGACCATGGATCCCACAGCACTTCACCTTGATAGCCCGTTGTAATATGACGCCAGTGTTGGTCTATGCTATGCCATGGCCATGAGGGTTATCAGCGGCAGCTTTATAATACCTTATCATTAATAGTTGTATCAATATTATCATTATTATTATTATTATTATTATTGCTATTATTATTGCTATTATAACTACTACTATTATCATTACTATTAATGGCTGTATCAGCATTATTATTGCTATTACTACTACTAGTTCTATTTGTCCTCTTTCTGATCCTTTAACCTCCCCTTCATTCTGGATGAAATGAGTATATTTGTTAATATATTTATCATTACTACTACTGCTAATACTATTATTACTATTTCTTATTAATTGTTTTTTCAATATTATTATAATAATAATAATTATTATAATTATTATTAATTATTAATGATTATTAATTAATAAATTATTAATAATTATTACATTATTATTATTTATTATTATTATTATTATTATTATTATTATTATTATTATTATTGCTATTATTGTTGATATTGTCACCTTCCTCATACCCAATTTTACATTTACATTTTGTCTTGTGTGATACTATTACTGTCTTCATCGTTATTATTGTCATTATAATTATTATTATTAATATATTTTCCTCTTTGATTTATGTATGTGTATATGTATGTATGCACACGCACGCACACGCACGCACGCGCACACACACACGCGCACACACACACGCGCGCACACACACGCGCACGCGCGCACACACACACGCGCACGCGCACACACACACACACACACACACACACACACACACACACACACACACACACACACACACACGTTTTGTTTTGTTGGTCTTTGTATTTATATTTTGCATCTAATAAAAATAAATGAATAAATAAAAAAAAAACAAGTCTGTCACATTTTTAAAAAAAAAGAATTTTACTGAAAACTTTTACTAACATTTTATTTTGGATCACAAAACCTCACAGATGAGTTATACCTCCACATCCTGACTCCAGCGTATAGAGGCTGAGTGAATGTGGTGTGGACTCTGTGGAGGAGCCTCATGGTGTCAGAGACGCTGTAGAAGGACAGAGTTCCTGCACTGTGATCCACATACACTCCTATTCTGGAGGATGATGGACCTCGGAGCTCAGTCTTAATGCTGTTGTGCCAGAAAGAGACAGAGGAAGAAGAACACTCCAGACTCCAGGACTGACTGTTGTATCCAAACACACACTCATCACCCCGTCCTTTCCTGCTGATCTCTTTATATGACACTGATATGAACACATCACCGCTCCTCTCCACCTCCCAGTAACAGCGTCCACACACACTCTCCTTACACAACACCTGAGGCCAGGAGTCAAATCTCTCTGGATGATCAGAGTATCGCTGTTGTGTCTTACTCCATGTCACCACTCTGTTCTTCTCAGACAGAATGAGTTCAGGATGTGCTGTGTTTGGGTCCAGAGTCAGATAACAGAAATCTACAGTAATAAAATGTCCACATGTTAGATGTTAATCACAGGATTTATAATAAGTGTGTGTGAGACACCTGTCTGTGTTTCTATCCTCCTAATGCAGCTCTATAAACATGTGTGTGTGTGTGTGTGCGTGTATGTTTGTGTGAGCGTGTGTATGTTTGTGTGAGCGTGTGTGTGTCTGTGTGTGAGCGTGTGTGTGTATGTT
Source organism: Tachysurus fulvidraco (assembly GCF_022655615.1). Classification (NCBI taxonomy): domain Eukaryota; kingdom Metazoa; phylum Chordata; class Actinopteri; order Siluriformes; family Bagridae; genus Tachysurus; species Tachysurus fulvidraco. The sequence continues at coordinate 21,802,724 of NC_062528.1, read as the reverse complement.
TGTGTGAGCGTGTGTGTGTCTGTGTGTGAGCGTGTGTGTGTATGTTTGTGTGAGCGTGTGTGTGTCTGTGTGTGAGCGTGTGTATGTGTGTATGTTTGTGTGAGCGTGTGCGTGTGTGTATGTTTGTGTGAGCGTGTGCGTGTGTGTATGTTTGTGTGAGCGTGTGCGTGTGTGTGTATGTTTGTGTGAGCGTGTGCGTGTGTGTATGTTTGTGTGAGCGTGTGTGTGTGTATGTTTGTGTGAGCGTGTGTGTGTGTATGTTTGTGTGAGCGTGTGTGTGTGTGTATGTTTGTGTGAGCGTGTGTGTGTGTGTGTGTGTGTGTATGTTTGTGTGAGCGTGTGTGTGTGTATGTTTGTGTGAGCGTGTGTGTGTGTGTGTGTGTGTATGTTTGTGTGAGCGTGTGTGTGTGTGTGTGTATGTTTGTGTGAGCGTGTGTGTGTACGTATGTTTGTGTGAGCGTGTGTGTGTGTGTGTATGTTTGTGTGAGCGTGTGTGTGTGTGTATGTTTGTGTGAGCGTGTGTGTGTACGTATGTTTGTGTGAGCATGTGTGTGTGTGTGTGTATATATGTTTGTGTGAGCGTGTGTGTATGTTTGTGTGAGCGTGTGTGCGTATGTTTGTGTGAGCGTGTGTGCGTGCGTATGTTTGTGTGAGCGTGTGTGTGTATGTTTGTGTGAGCGTGTGTGTGTGTGTATGTTTGTGTGTATGTTTGTGTGTGTGTGTGTGCGTATGTTTGTGTGAGCGTGTGTGTGTGTGTGTGTGTGTGTGTGTATGTTTGTCTGAGCGTGTGTGTGTGTTTGTGTGAGTGTGTGTGTATGTTTGTGTGAGTGTGTGTGTGTGTGTGTATGTTTGTGTGTGTGTGTGTGTGTGTGTGTATGTTTGTGTGAGCATGTGTGTGTGTGTGTGTATGTTTGTGTGAGCGTGTGTGTGTGTGTGTGTGTGTGTGCGCGTATGTTTGTGTGAGCGTGTGTGTGTGTGTGTGTGTGTGTGCGTATGTTTGTGTGAGCATGTGTGTGTGTGCCTATGTTTGTGTGAGCGTGTGTGTGTGCGTATGTTTGTGTGAGCGTGTGTGTGTGTGTGCGTGTGTGTGTGTGCGTATGTTTGTGTGAGCGTGTGTGTGTGTGTGCGTATGTTTGTGTGAGCGTGTGTGTGTGTGTGTGTATGTGAGCGTGTGTGTGTGTGTGTGTGTATGTTTGTGTGTGTGTGTGTGTGTGTGTGTGTGCATATGTTTGTGTGAGCGTGTGTGTGTGCGTATGTTTGTGTGAGCGTGTGTGTGTGCGTATGTTTGTGTGAGCGTGTGTGTGTGTGCGTATGTTTGTGTGTGTGTGTGTGTGTGTGTGTGTGTGTGCGTATGTTTGTGTGAGCGTGTGTGTGTGTGCGTGTGTGTGCGTATGTTTCTGTGTGCGTGTGTGTGTGTGTGCGTATGTTTGTGTGTGTGCGTGTGTGTGCGTATGTTTGTGTGAGCGTGTGTGTGCGTATGTTTGTGTGAGCGTGTGTGTGTGCGTATGTTTGTGTGAGCGTGTGTGTGTGCGTATGTTTGTGTGAGCGTGTGTGTGTGCGTATGTTTGTGTGTGTGCGTGTGTGTGCGTATGTTTGTGTGAGCGTGTGTGTGTGTGCGTATGTTTGTGTGAGCGTGTGTGTGTGTGCGTATGTGTGTGTATGTTTGTGTGTGCGTGTGTGTGCGTATGTTTGTGTCAGCGTG